>NW_027189699.1:0-5000 GCF_040958095.1 Procambarus clarkii
GTGTGTGTGGTGTGTTAGAGAGAAATAGATGTAGTAGATATAAAAAATGGAAAAATACTATATTTGATAGGCGGGGTCCAAGAGCTAATAACTCGATTCTGCAGATACATATAGTAAATACAAGGAGAAAATAAATACACACACACACACACATTAATTGATAATGGACTGTTTTGTGTGCGTATCCATGTGTACTATTGTCAAGACCGACAGACACGTGAAGCTATGTGTGTGTATGTGTACCTGTAATTGAACTGACATGTGTACGGTAATTATCTGTATGTGTCCATTTTAAAGGTACACATTAGTGAATGTGTATTTATGTAAATTGATTGACATATGTACGTGTGCGCGCGATTAGTGTTACTTTAATTTATATGGTTAACATTTATACGTTTGAATGACATAGTTTCCCATTATTGTCACATTTTTTGTTACATGTCTACTATTGTCAAGATGGACAGACACGTCCAGCTATGAGTGTTTATGTGTACCAGTAATTGAACTGACATGTGTACTGCAACTATCTGCGTGTGTCCATTTTAAAGGAATATATTAGTGAATGTTTATTTATGTAAATTGATTGGAATATGTATGTGGACGCTCGGTTAGTGTAACTGTAATTTATATGGTTAACGTTTGCATGACATAGTTTCCCCTCATTGTCACATTTTTGTTACTATTTCGCGGTTCACTTTCACTCTCTCTGAATCCCGTGGACTAATTGTGCTCACGTGTGTTTGTGTAGGGAAGGGGGAACCATAGGCTTTTCACACAATAATTTGCAACTATTTGCTGAGAAAAGTTTCAGAAGATCATCTATGTTTATAATAAGTCTTCTTTTTCCTAACATACAAGTCAATCACACAGTACCTAACCTCAGTCAGAAACACTTTTCTTACTATATCTCGCAACGTCTTTTGCATATATATCCTATCTTAAATAATTAACAATTTTAATTCATAACTGCCAACCCCCTCCCATCCAAAGCTTTCAAAGCCACCAAACATCATTCCTTTCCCTTAACCTCTCCCAAATTATCTTTTGCACCAATTCACAAACAAGGGGGCTTTATAGCTGAGTGGACGTCGCTCTCGACTCGTAATCGTAGCTCATTCGATCCCACGGTGATGGAACAAGCGGAAATCAGCAGAGTTTCTATCATTCTGATGCCCCTGTTACCTAGCAGTAAATATGTACCTGGGCGTTAGACAGCTGTTACGGGCTGCTTCCTGGGTGTGTGTGTGGAATGTTTTTTATTAGTAATAATTGATTGATTGACAGTCGAGAGGCGGGCCGAAAGAGTAGAGCTCAACCCACGCAAGCATAACTAGGTGAACACAACTAGATAAATACTAACCAACCACAATCTCGACAATCCATTACACACACAACCCCCCCTCCCCCTCCCCCCCCCCAAACTCCCGAAATCGTTCTACCTAAATCAATAAAAAATTAAAACAAATCAATTAATTCACCACAAAGAGTAACTATAAATAAAGGAACCAAATTTGAGACATACAGCGACTCCAGCGTGGTCTAGTAGGAAGAGAACGTGTTCTCATCTGGATAGATTGCGATCGAGTCTGTCGGAACGGGTGTGTAACTGCAGGGCACAAATATTTGTGTGTCCCCTCCTGTAGCTGCCTCTGTTTCGACAGGTTCCCTGGATAGCTGGAATTGACCTGGCCCTTGGAAAGTGGGGAAGGGGTGAAATCCGTTAGGCCCACGGATGGATACCTTGGATCCATGGACCTAGAGCAGGTCTAATCACCTGGGATTCGAACCCACGGTGGAAATAAGGGAGGAGATATGGGAAGGGGGGGGGGGGGGAAGGATGTTTCCCTGGAACCAAACCTCACATAAACCCGGACACTCACACACACACCCTCACCCGAACACTCACAGGGGCACTCACACTCACACACTCCCAAAGACTGTGATAAGGGAGACCATCTGAAGGGACACAGATGGCCTCCTGGACCCACAGGTGTAACCGGACCACACACACCCGGACACTCACAGGGACACTCACACACACTCGCCCGGACACTCACAGGGATATACACACTCACACACAGACACACATCCATAGACACAAACTGTGATAAGGGAGACCATCTGAGGGGACACAGATGGCCTCCTGGACACACAAGTATATATCAATATTTAATTTAATATTTATTTTTTTAATTTTATTAAATAAGTAATCAAATTAATATTTTTTAATAAATTATTATTTTATTAAATTATTAAATAATTATATTAATAAAACAAATTAAATTAAATTTAATAATTAAATATTTATTATTTAATTTACAAATATGACAGATTTTTTAAATATATATTTTATATATATATATATATATATATATATATGTGTGTGTATATCACGAAAATAAACACGTGATTAAGAATGTGACAATGTCAGACCACGGAGGAAAAATGAAACAGGAAATTTCCTTAAGTACTTTCGTATATTTGGACCTTCTGAAGATGTATTTAATATACGAAAGTACTTAAGGAAATTTCCTGTTTCATTTTTCCTCCGTGGTCTGACATTGTCATATATATATATATATATATATACATATATATATATATAATATATATATATATATATATATATATATATAATATATATATATATATACATACATACATACATGCGAACAAGCCTTAATGGTCCCCAGGACTATATGCAACTGAAAACTCACATGCCAGAAGTGACTCGAACCCATACTGCCAGGAGCAATGCAACTGGTATGTACAGGACGCCTTAATCCGCTTGTGTCAATTTTAAAGGAATATATTAGTGAATATTTATTTATGTAAATTGATAATATATATATATATATATATATATATTATATATATATATATTATATATATATATATATATATATATATATATATATATATATATATATATAAAGAGAATGTCTGTCTATGTAATGAGGCCACATGCAGGAGGCTGCAGCCATACACAGATTTATTTTAAAATTTATTTATTATTATATTATTAAGGCTTATTATTACTAAATTAATGTATTTGTAGAGGGAATGGTCTGGGGTAGGGAACGGGCATAGGTTGGTCAGTGTTGACTTTAGCTAAAGGATTTAGGAAGAATTATTAATTATTCTTATCACTCCCCCCCCCCTACCAATTTAATTAAAGTTAATTGTAAAATAATGCTTGAGATGGCTGAAGACTTTTTCGTACTTAGAAAAAACCTAAATTAAACACATAAAGAAGTTTATTGGTCCTGATTTAAGTTAAAGGAAGAGGTGCAAAGGTGGTGGTGGGGGTGGGGGGGGATTCGGGATTTAGAGGTGGAATGAAGAGAGGGAACAAGGGGAGTGGTGCTGGTGAAACAGGGAGGAACAGGGGGTGCTGTACAGGTGATACAGGGATGGGGATGGGGGAACAGGGGGAGTGGTGCAGATGAAACAGGGATGAAGAGGGAGAAACAGGGGGGAGTGGTGCAGGTGAAACAGGGATGAAGAGGGAGAAACAGAGGGAGTGGTGCAGGTGAAACAGGGATGGGGATGAGGGAACAGGGGGAGTGGTGCAGGTGAAACAGGGATGGGGATGGGGGAACAGGGGGAGTGGTGCAGGTGAAACAGGGATGCAGAGGGAGAAACAGGGGGGAGTGGTGCAGGTGAAACAGGGATTAAAGGAAAATTTATATAAGTAGATAGATGGATGTTTACATTGATTGCTAAATATATACATTGACGGATAGACGGATGCATAGATGCATCCGTCTATCTGATGGATGGAAAGACATATGAGTAGATGGATGGATAGACAGAAGAGTTGATGGACGGATAAATGGAATATAAATGTATATAATGATAAATGGTTGGTTTATGGGAAGATAGATTGATGGATTGACAGATATAAGTAGATAGATAGATGGATCCATTGATGGATTCATTTGTGCTTATCTCTTGAGGTTCTTCTTGAGATGATTTCGGGTCTTTAGTGTCCCCGCGGTCCGGTCCTCGACCAAACCTCCACCCCCAGGAAGCGGCCCGTGACAGCTGACTAATACCCAGGTACCTGTTTTACTGCAAGGTATCAGGGGCACAGGGTGAAAGAAACTCTGCCCATTGTTTCTCGGCGGCGCCCGGAATCGAACCCGGGCGCCGGGTTCGATTCCGCACATAGGATCACAAGTCCAGTGTCCAGTGTGCTGTCCGCTCGGCCGACTGGCTCCCCGGTCGGAGAAGAGCCGGTGAACAGGCGAATCAGGTTAAAGAATATCTGTCGATTTGCTATTGCATCAACTGAGATTCGATATGGGACCATTAGGATTATAACCAACGAACTCTCTCCGTTTAGACGGTAGGCCTCCAGTTTGTGTGTGTGTGTGTGTGTGTGTGTGTGTGTGTGTGTGTGTGTGTGTGTGTGTGTGTGTGTGTTAGAGAGAAATAGATGTAGTAGATATAAAAAATGGAAAAATACATATATTTGATAGGCGGGGTCCAAGAGCTAATAACTCGATTCTGCAGATACATATAGTAAATACAAGGAGAAAATAAATACACACACACACACATTAATTGATAATGGACTGTTTTGTGTGCGTATCCATGTGTACTATTGTCAAGACCGACAGACACGTGAAGCTATGTGTGTGTATGTGTACCTGTAATTGAACTGACATGTGTACGGTAATTATCTGTATGTGTCCATTTTAAAGGTACACATTAGTGAATGTGTATTTATGTAAATTGATTGACATATGTACGTGTGCGCGCGATTAGTGTTACTTTAATTTATATGGTTAACATTTATACGTTTGAATGACATAGTTTCCCATTATTGTCACATTTTTTGTTACATGTCTACTATTGTCAAGATGGACAGACACGTCCAGCTATGAGTGTTTATGTGTACCAGTAATTGAACTGACATGTGTACTGCAACTATCTGCGTGTGTCCATTTTAAAGGAATATATTAGTGAATGTTTATTTATGTAAATTGATTGGA
>NW_027189699.1:10000-32500 GCF_040958095.1 Procambarus clarkii
TCTACTTCTTTTGTAAGGTCTGATGGCGTAGTGGGTTAAAGCATACTAGTTATGCCAGCTACTGGAAGGTAGTTGTGCTTTCTGGGTTCGAGTCCCACTGGTGGGTGTTGTCCAAAGATTGTTTATCTTCACTTGTGGTTTATGCAAGTATAGGCTTATAAGCTGGACACGAGTTCTCTCACATTGACAGTGGCTTGACGAAAATTGCAGACTGACCCCTCACTCATCTGGTGCCTTCGGGAGGTAGAGATGTTTGAGATATATATATCTCGAACTATCTACTTCTTTTGTAAGGTCTGATGGCGTAGTGGGTTAAAGCATACTAGTTATGCCAGCTACTGGAAGGTAGTTGTGCTTTCTGGGTTCGAGTCCCACTGGTGGGTGTTGTCCAAAGATTGTTTATCTTCACTTGTGGTTTATGCAAGTATAGGCTTATAAGCTGGACACGAGTTCTCTCACATTGACAGTGGCTTGACGAAAATTGCAGACTGACCCCTCACTCATCTGGTGCCTTCGGGAGGTAGAGATGTTTGAGATATATATATCTCGAACTATCTACTTCTTTTGTAAGGTCTGATGGCGTAGTGGGTTAAAGCATACTAGTTATGCCAGCTACTGGAAGGTAGTTGTGCTTTCTGGGTTCGAGTCCCACTGGTGGGTGTTGTCCAAAGATTGTTTATCTTCACTTGTGGTTTATGCAAGTATAGGCTTATAAGCTGGACACGAGTTCTCTCACATTGACAGTGGCTTGACGAAAAATTGCAGACTGACCCCTCACTCATCTGGTGCCTTCGGGAGGTAGAGATGTTTGAGATATATATATCTCGAACTATCTACTTCTTTTGTAAGGTCTGATGGCGTAGTGGGTTAAAGCATACTAGTTATGCCAGCTACTGGAAGGTAGTTGTGCTTTCTGGGTTCGAGTCCCACTGGTGGGTGTTGTCCAAAGATTGTTTATCTTCACTTGTGGTTTATGCAAGTATAGGCTTATAAGCTGGACACGAGTTCTCTCACATTGACAGTGGCTTGACGAAAATTGCAGACTGACCCCTCACTCATCTGGTGCCTTCGGGAGGTAGAGATGTTTGAGATATATATATCTCGAACTATCTACTTCTTTTGTAAGGTCTGATGGCGTAGTGGGTTAAAGCATACTAGTTATGCCAGCTACTGGAAGGTAGTTGTGCTTTCTGGGTTCGAGTCCCACTGGTGGGTGTTGTCCAAAGATTGTTTATCTTCACTTGTGGTTTATGCAAGTATAGGCTTATAAGCTGGACACGAGTTCTCTCACATTGACAGTGGCTTGACGAAAATTGCAGACTGACCCCTCACTCATCTGGTGCCTTCGGGAGGTAGAGATGTTTGAGATATATATATCTCGAACTATCTACTTCTTTTGTAAGGTCTGATGGCGTAGTGGGTTAAAGCATACTAGTTATGCCAGCTACTGGAAGGTAGTTGTGCTTTCTGGGTTCGAGTCCCACTGGTGGGTGTTGTCCAAAGATTGTTTATCTTCACTTGTGGTTTATGCAAGTATAGGCTTATATATATATATATATATATACATACATGCGAACAAGCCTTAATGGTCCCCAGGACTATATGCAACTGAAAACTCACATGCCAGAAGTGACTCGAACCCATACTGCCAGGAGCAATGCAACTGGTATGTACAGGACGCCTTAATCCGCTTGTGTCAATTTTAAAGGAATATATTAGTGAATATTTATTTATGTAAATTGATATATTATATATATATATATATATATTATATATATATATATAATATATATTATATATATATATATATATAATATATATATAATATATATAAAGAGAATGTCTGTCTATGTAATGAGGCCACATGCTGGAGGCTGCAGCCATACACAGATTTATTTTAAAATTTATTTATTAATATATTATTAAGGCTTATTATTACTAAATTAATGTATTTGTAGAGGGAATGGTCTGGGGTAGGGAACGGGCATAGGTTGGTCAGTGTTGACTTTAGCTAAAGGATTTAGGAATAATTATTAATTATTCTTATCACTCCCCCCCCCCTACCAATTTAATTAAAGTTAATTGTAAAATAATGCTTGAGATGGCTGAAGACTTTTTCGTACTTAGAAAAAACCTAAATTAAACACATAAAGAAGTTTATTGGTCCTGATTTAAGTTAAAGGAAGAGGTGCAAAGGTGGTGGTGGGGGTGGGGGGAGGATACGGGATTTAGAGGTGGAATGAAGAGAGGGAACAAGGGGAGTGGTGCTGGTGAAACAGGGAGGAACAGGGGGTGCTGTACAGGTGATACAGGGATGGGGATGGGGGAACAGGGGGAGTGGTGCAGATGAAACAGGGATGAAGAGGGAGAAACAGGGGGAGTGGTGCAGGTGAAACAGGGATGAAGAGGGAGAAACAGAGGGAGTGGTGCAGGTGAAACAGGGATGGGGATGAGGGAACAGGGGGAGTGGTGCAGGTGAAACAGGGATGGGGATGGGGGAACAGGGGGAGTGGTGCAGGTGAAACAGGGATGCAGAGGGAGAAACAGGGGGGAGTGGTGCAGGTGAAACAGGGATTAAAGGAAAATTTATATAAGTAGATAGATGGATGTTTACATTGATTGCTAAATATATACATTGACGGATAGACGGATGCATAGATGCATCCGTCTATCTGATGGATGGAAAGACATATGAGTAGATGGATGGATAGACAGAAGAGTTGATGGACGGATAAATGGAATATAAATGTATATAATGATAAATGGTTGGTTTATGGGAAGATAGATTGATGGATTGACAGATATAAGTAGATAGATAGATGGATCCATTGATGGATTCATTTGTGCTTATCTCTTGAGGTTCTTCTTGAGATGATTTCGGGTCTTTAGTGTCCCCGCGGTCCGGTCCTCGACCAAACCTCCACCCCCAGGAAGCGGCCCGTGACAGCTGACTAATACCCAGGTACCTGTTTTACTGCAAGGTATCAGGGGCACAGGGTGAAAGAAACTCTGCCCATTGTTTCTCGGCGGCGCCCGGAATCGAACCCGGGACCACAGGATCACAAGTCCAGTGTCCAGTGTGCTGTCCGCTCGGCCGACTGGCTCCCCGGTCGGAGGGGAGCCGGTGAACAGGCGAATCAGGTTAAAGAATATCTGTCGATTTGCTATTGCATCAACTGAGATTCGATATGGGACCATTAGGATTATAACCAACGAACTCTCTCCGTTTAGACGGTAGGCCTCCAGTTTGTGTGTGTGTGTGTGTGTGTGTGTGTGTGTGTGTGTGTGTGTGTGTGTGTGGTGTGTGTGTGTGTGTGTGTGTGTGTGTGTGTGTGTTAGAGAGAAATAGATGTAGTAGATATAAAAAAATGGAAAAATACATATATTTGATAGGCGGGGTCCAAGAGCTAATAACTCGATTCTGCAGATACATATAGTAAATACAAGGAGAAAATAAATACACACACACACACACATTAATTGATAATGGACTGTTTTGTGTGCGTATCCATGTGTACTATTGTCAAGACCGACAGACACGTGAAGCTATGTGTGTGTATGTGTACCTGTAATTGAACTGACATGTGTACGGTAATTATCTGTATGTGTCCATTTTAAAGGTACACATTAGTGAATGTGTATTTATGTAAATTGATTGACATATGTACGTGTGCGCGCGATTAGTGTTACTTTAATTTATATGGTTAACATTTATACGTTTGAATGACATAGTTTCCCATTATTGTCACATTTTTTGTTACATGTCTACTATTGTCAAGATGGACAGACACGTCCAGCTATGAGTGTTTATGTGTACCAGTAATTGAACTGACATGTGTACTGCAACTATCTGCGTGTGTCCATTTTAAAGGAATATATTAGTGAATGTTTATTTATGTAAATTGATTGGAATATGTATGTGGACGCTCGGTTAGTGTAACTGTAATTTATATGGTTAACGTTTGCATGACATAGTTTCCCCTCATTGTCACATTTTTTGTTACTATTTCGCTGTTCACTTTCACTCTCTCTGAATCCCGTGGACTAATTGTGCTCACGTGTGTTTGTGTAGGGAAGGGGGAACCATAGGCTTTTCACACAATAATTTGCAACTATTTGCTGAGAAAAGTTTCAAAAGATCATCTATGTTTATAATAAGTCTTCTTTTTCCTAACATAAATCAATCACACAGTACCTAACCTCAGTCAGAAACACTTTTCTTACTATATCTCGCAACGTCTTTTGCATATATATCCTATCTTAAATAATTAACAATTTTAATTCATAACTGCCAACCCCCCTCCCATCCAAAGCTTTCAAAGCCACCAAACATCATTCCTTTCCCTTAACCTCTCCCAAATTATCTTTTGCACCAATTCACAAACAAGGGGGCTTTATAGCTGAGTGGACGTCGCTCTCGACTCGTAATCGTAGCTCATTCGATCCCACGGTGATGGAACAAGCGGAAATCAGCAGAGTTTCTATCATTCTGATGCCCCTGTTACCTAGCAGTAAATATGTACCTGGGCGTTAGACAGCTGTTACGGGCTGCTTCCTGGGTGTGTGTGTGGGAATGTTTTTTATTAGTAATAATTGATTGATTGACAGTCGAGAGGCGGGCCGAAAGAGTAGAGCTCAACCCACGCAAGCATAACTAGGTGAACACAACTAGATAAATACTAACCAACCACGATCTCGACAATCCATTACACACACAACCCCCCCTCCCCCTCCCCCCCCCCAAACTCCCGAAATCGTTCTACCTAAATCAATAAAAAATTAAAACAAATCAATTAATTCACCACAAAGAGTAACTATAAATAAAGGAACCAAATTTGAGACATACAGCGACTCCAGCGTGGTCTAGTAGGAAGAGAACGTGTTCTCATCTGGATAGATTGCGATCGAGTCTGTCGGAACGGGTGTGTAACTGCAGGGCACAAATATTTGTGTGTCCCCTCCTGTAGCTGCCTCTGTTTCGACAGGTTCCCTGGATAGCTGGAATTGACCTGGCCCTTGGAAAGTGGGGAAGGGGTGAAATCCGTTGGGCCCACGGATGGATACCTTGGATCCATGGACCTAGAGCAGGTCTAATCACCTGGGATTCGAACCCACGGTGGAAATAAGGGAGGAGATATGGGAAGGGGGGGGGGGAAGGATGTTTCCCTGGAACCAAACCTCACATAAACCCGGACACTCACACACACACCCTCACCCGAACACTCACAGGGGCACTCACACTCACACACTCCCATAGACTGTGATAAGGGAGACCATCTGAAGGGACACAGATGGCCTCCTGGACCCACAGGTATAACCGGACACACACACACCCGGACACTCACAGGGACACTCACACACACTCGCCCGGACACTCACAGGGATATACACACTCACACACAGACACACATCCATAGACACAAACTGTGATAAGGGAGACCATCTGAGGGGACACAGATGGCCTCCTGGACACACAAGTATATATCAATATTTAATTTAATATTTATTTTTTAATTTTATTAAATAAGTAATCAAATTAATGTTTTTTAATAAATTATTATTTTATTAAATTATTAAATAATTATATTAATAAAACAAATTAAATTAAATTTAATAATTAAATATTTATTATTTAATTTACAAATATGACAGATTTTTTAAATATATTATTTATATATATATATATATATATAATATATATATATATATATATATATTATATATATATATATATATATATATATATATATATATATATATATATATATATATATATATATATATATATATATATATAATATATATACATACATGCGAACAAGCCTTAATGGTCCCCAGGACTATATGCAACTGAAAACTCACATGCCAGAAGTGACTCGAACCCATACTGCCAGGAGCAATGCAACTGGTATGTACAGGACGCCTTAATCCGCTTGTGTCAATTTTAAAGGAATATATTAGTGAATATTTATTTATGTAAATTGATATATATATATATATATATATATATATATATATATATATATATATATATATATATATATATATATATAATATATATATAAAGAGAATGTCTGTCTATGTAATGAGGCCACATGCTGGAGGCTGCAGCCATACACAGATTTATTTTAAAATTTATTTATTAATATATTATTAAGGCTTATTATTACTAAATTAATGTATTTGTAGAGGGAATGGTCTGGGGTAGGGAACGGGCATAGGTTGGTCAGTGTTGACTTTAGCTAAAGGATTTAGGAATAATTATTAATTATTCTTATCACTCCCCCCCCCCCTACCAATTTAATTAAAGTTAATTGTAAAATAATGCTTGAGATGGCTGAAGACTTTTTCGTACTTAGAAAAAACCTAAATTAAACACATAAAGAAGTTTATTGGTCCTGATTTAAGTTAAAGGAAGAGGTGCAAAGGTGGTGGTGGGGGTGGGGGGAGGATACGGGATTTAGAGGTGGAATGAAGAGAGGGAACAAGGGGAGTGGTGCTGGTGAAACAGGGAGGAACAGGGGGTGCTGTACAGGTGATACAGGGATGGGGATGGGGGAACAGGGGGAGTGGTGCAGATGAAACAGGGATGAAGAGGGAGAAACAGGGGGAGTGGTGCAGGTGAAACAGGGATGAAGAGGGAGAAACAGAGGGAGTGGTGCAGGTGAAACAGGGATGGGGATGAGGGAACAGGGGGAGTGGTGCAGGTGAAACAGGGATGGGGATGGGGGAACAGGGGGAGTGGTGCAGGTGAAACAGGGATGCAGAGGGAGAAACAGGGGGGAGTGGTGCAGGTGAAACAGGGATTAAAGGAAAATTTATATAAGTAGATAGATGGATGTTTACATTGATTGCTAAATATATACATTGACGGATAGACGGATGCATAGATGCATCCGTCTATCTGATGGATGGAAAGACATATGAGTAGATGGATGGATAGACAGAAGAGTTGATGGACGGATAAATGGAATATAAATGTATATAATGATAAATGGTTGGTTTATGGGAAGATAGATTGATGGATTGACAGATATAAGTAGATAGATAGATGGATCCATTGATGGATTCATTTGTGCTTATCTCTTGAGGTTCTTCTTGAGATGATTTCGGGTCTTTAGTGTCCCCGCGGTCCGGTCCTCGACCAAACCTCCACCCCCAGGAAGCGGCCCGTGACAGCTGACTAATACCCAGGTACCTGTTTTACTGCAAGGTATCAGGGGCACAGGGTGAAAGAAACTCTGCCCATTGTTTCTCGGCGGCGCCCGGAATCGAACCCGGGACCACAGGATCACAAGTCCAGTGTCCAGTGTGCTGTCCGCTCGGCCGACTGGCTCCCCGGTCGGAGGGGAGCCGGTGAACAGGCGAATCAGGTTAAAGAATATCTGTCGATTTGCTATTGCATCAACTGAGATTCGATATGGGACCATTAGGATTATAACCAACGAACTCTCTCCGTTTAGACGGTAGGCCTCCAGTTTGTGTGTGTGTGTGTGTGTGTGTGTGTGTGTGTGTGTGTGTGTGTGTGTGTGTGTGTGTGTGTGTGTGTGTGTGTGTGTGTGTGTGTGTGTGTGTGTGTTAGAGAGAAATAGATGTAGTAGATATAAAAAAATGGAAAAATACATATATTTGATAGGCGGGGTCCAAGAGCTAATAACTCGATTCTGCAGATACATATAGTAAATACAAGGAGAAAATAAATACACACACACACACACATTAATTGATAATGGACTGTTTTGTGTGCGTATCCATGTGTACTATTGTCAAGACCGACAGACACGTGAAGCTATGTGTGTGTATGTGTACCTGTAATTGAACTGACATGTGTACGGTAATTATCTGTATGTGTCCATTTTAAAGGTACACATTAGTGAATGTGTATTTATGTAAATTGATTGACATATGTACGTGTGCGCGCGATTAGTGTTACTTTAATTTATATGGTTAACATTTATACGTTTGAATGACATAGTTTCCCATTATTGTCACATTTTTTGTTACATGTCTACTATTGTCAAGATGGACAGACACGTCCAGCTATGAGTGTTTATGTGTACCAGTAATTGAACTGACATGTGTACTGCAACTATCTGCGTGTGTCCATTTTAAAGGAATATATTAGTGAATGTTTATTTATGTAAATTGATTGGAATATGTATGTGGACGCTCGGTTAGTGTAACTGTAATTTATATGGTTAACGTTTGCATGACATAGTTTCCCCTCATTGTCACATTTTTTGTTACTATTTCGCTGTTCACTTTCACTCTCTCTGAATCCCGTGGACTAATTGTGCTCACGTGTGTTTGTGTAGGGAAGGGGGAACCATAGGCTTTTCACACAATAATTTGCAACTATTTGCTGAGAAAAGTTTCAAAAGATCATCTATGTTTATAATAAGTCTTCTTTTTCCTAACATACAAGTCAATCACACAGTACCTAACCTCAGTCAGAAACACTTTTCTTACTATATCTCGCAACGTCTTTTGCATATATATCCTATCTTAAATAATTAACAATTTTAATTCATAACTGCCAACCCCCCTCCCATCCAAAGCTTTCAAAGCCACCAAACATCATTCCTTTCCCTTAACCTCTCCCAAATTATCTTTTGCACCAATTCACAAACAAGGGGGCTTTATAGCTGAGTGGACGTCGCTCTCGACTCGTAATCGTAGCTCATTCGATCCCACGGTGATGGAACAAGCGGAAATCAGCAGAGTTTCTATCATTCTGATGCCCCTGTTACCTAGCAGTAAATATGTACCTGGGCGTTAGACAGCTGTTACGGGCTGCTTCCTGGGTGTGTGTGTGTGGAATGTTTTTTATTAGTAATAATTGATTGATTGACAGTCGAGAGGCGGGCCGAAAGAGTAGAGCTCAACCCACGCAAGCATAACTAGGTGAACACAACTAGATAAATACTAACCAACCACGATCTCGACAATCCATTACACACACAACCCCCCCTCCCCCTCCCCCCCCCCAAACTCCCGAAATCGTTCTACCTAAATCAATAAAAAATTAAAACAAATCAATTAATTCACCACAAAGAGTAACTATAAATAAAGGAACCAAATTTGAGACATACAGCGACTCCAGCGTGGTCTAGTAGGAAGAGAACGTGTTCTCATCTGGATAGATTGCGATCGAGTCTGTCGGAACGGGTGTGTAACTGCAGGGCACAAATATTTGTGTGTCCCCTCCTGTAGCTGCCTCTGTTTCGACAGGTTCCCTGGATAGCTGGAATTGACCTGGCCCTTGGAAAGTGGGGAAGGGGTGAAATCCGTTGGGCCCACGGATGGATACCTTGGATCCATGGACCTAGAGCAGGTCTAATCACCTGGGATTCGAACCCACGGTGGAAATAAGGGAGGAGATATGGGAAGGGGGGGGGGGAAGGATGTTTCCCTGGAACCAAACCTCACATAAACCCGGACACTCACACACACACCCTCACCCGAACACTCACAGGGGCACTCACACTCACACACTCCCATAGACTGTGATAAGGGAGACCATCTGAAGGGACACAGATGGCCTCCTGGACCCACAGGTATAACCGGACACACACACACCCGGACACTCACAGGGACACTCACACACACTCGCCCGGACACTCACAGGGATATACACACTCACACACAGACACACATCCATAGACACAAACTGTGATAAGGGAGACCATCTGAGGGGACACAGATGGCCTCCTGGACACACAAGTATATATCAATATTTAATTTAATATTTATTTTTTAATTTTATTAAATAAGTAATCAAATTAATGTTTTTTAATAAATTATTATTTTATTAAATTATTAAATAATTATATTAATAAAACAAATTAAATTAAATTTAATAATTAAATATTTATTATTTAATTTACAAATATGACAGATTTTTTAATATATATTTTATATATATATATATATATATATATATATATATATATATATATATATATATATATATATATATATATATATATATATATATATATATATATATATATATATATATATATATATATATATATATATATATATATATATATATATATATACATACATGCGAACAAGCCTTAATGGTCCCCAGGACTATATGCAACTGAAAACTCACATGCCAGAAGTGACTCGAACCCATACTGCCAGGAGCAATGCAACTGGTATGTACAGGACGCCTTAATCCGCTTGTGTCAATTTTAAAGGAATATATTAGTGAATATTTATTTATGTAAATTGATATATATATATATATATATATATATATATATATATATATATATAATTATATATATATATATATATAATATATATATATATATAAAGAGAATGTCTGTCTATGTAATGAGGCCACATGCTGGAGGCTGCAGCCATACACAGATTTATTTTAAAATTTATTTATTAATATATTATTAAGGCTTATTATTACTAAATTAATGTATTTGTAGAGGGAATGGTCTGGGGTAGGGAACGGGCATAGGTTGGTCAGTGTTGACTTTAGCTAAAGGATTTAGGAATAATTATTAATTATTCTTATCACTCCCCCCCCCCTACCAATTTAATTAAAGTTAATTGTAAAATAATGCTTGAGATGGCTGAAGACTTTTTCGTACTTAGAAAAAACCTAAATTAAACACATAAAGAAGTTTATTGGTCCTGATTTAAGTTAAAGGAAGAGGTGCAAAGGTGGTGGTGGGGGTGGGGGGAGGATACGGGATTTAGAGGTGGAATGAAGAGAGGGAACAGGGGAGTGGTGCTGGTGAAACAGGGAGGAACAGGGGGTGCTGTACAGGTGATACAGGGATGGGGATGGGGGAACAGGGGGAGTGGTGCAGATGAAACAGGGATGAAGAGGGAGAAACAGGGGGAGTGGTGCAGGTGAAACAGGGATGAAGAGGGAGAAACAGAGGGAGTGGTGCAGGTGAAACAGGGATGGGGATGAGGGAACAGGGGGAGTGGTGCAGGTGAAACAGGGATGGGGATGGGGGAACAGGGGGAGTGGTGCAGGTGAAACAGGGATGCAGAGGGAGAAACAGGGGGGAGTGGTGCAGGTGAAACAGGGATTAAAGGAAAATTTATATAAGTAGATAGATGGATGTTTACATTGATTGCTAAATATATACATTGACGGATAGACGGATGCATAGATGCATCCGTCTATCTGATGGATGGAAAGACATATGAGTAGATGGATGGATAGACAGAAGAGTTGATGGACGGATAAATGGAATATAAATGTATATAATGATAAATGGTTGGTTTATGGGAAGATAGATTGATGGATTGACAGATATAAGTAGATAGATAGATGGATCCATTGATGGATTCATTTGTGCTTATCTCTTGAGGTTCTTCTTGAGATGATTTCGGGTCTTTAGTGTCCCCGCGGTCCGGTCCTCGACCAAACCTCCACCCCCAGGAAGCGGCCCGTGACAGCTGACTAATACCCAGGTACCTGTTTTACTGCAAGGTATCAGGGGCACAGGGTGAAAGAAACTCTGCCCATTGTTTCTCGGCGGCGCCCGGAATCGAACCCGGGACCACAGGATCACAAGTCCAGTGTCCAGTGTGCTGTCCGCTCGGCCGACTGGCTCCCCGGTCGGAGGGGAGCCGGTGAACAGGCGAATCAGGTTAAAGAATATCTGTCGATTTGCTATTGCATCAACTGAGATTCGATATGGGACCATTAGGATTATAACCAACGAACTCTCTCCGTTTAGACGGTAGGCCTCCAGTTTGTGTGTGTGTGTGTGTGTGTGTGTGTGTGTGTGTGTGTGTGTGTGTGTGTGTGTGTGTGTGTGTGTGTGTGTGTGTGTGTGTGTGTGTGTTAGAGAGAAATAGATGTAGTAGATATAAAAAAATGGAAAAATACATATATTTGATAGGCGGGGTCCAAGAGCTAATAACTCGATTCTGCAGATACATATAGTAAATACAAGGAGAAAATAAATACACACACACACACATTAATTGATAATGGACTGTTTTGTGTGCGTATCCATGTGTACTATTGTCAAGACCGACAGACACGTGAAGCTATGTGTGTGTATGTGTACCTGTAATTGAACTGACATGTGTACGGTAATTATCTGTATGTGTCCATTTTAAAGGTACACATTAGTGAATGTGTATTTATGTAAATTGATTGACATATGTACGTGTGCGCGCGATTAGTGTTACTTTAATTTATATGGTTAACATTTATACGTTTGAATGACATAGTTTCCCATTATTGTCACATTTTTTGTTACATGTCTACTATTGTCAAGATGGACAGACACGTCCAGCTATGAGTGTTTATGTGTACCAGTAATTGAACTGACATGTGTACTGCAACTATCTGCGTGTGTCCATTTTAAAGGAATATATTAGTGAATGTTTATTTATGTAAATTGATTGGAATATGTATGTGGACGCTCGGTTAGTGTAACTGTAATTTATATGGTTAACGTTTGCATGACATAGTTTCCCCTCATTGTCACATTTTTTGTTACTATTTCGCTGTTCACTTTCACTCTCTCTGAATCCCGTGGACTAATTGTGCTCACGTGTGTTTGTGTAGGGAAGGGGGAACCATAGGCTTTTCACACAATAATTTGCAACTATTTGCTGAGAAAAGTTTCAAAAGATCATCTATGTTTAATAAGTCTTCTTTTTCCTAACATACAAGTCAATCACACAGTACCTAACCTCAGTCAGAAACACTTTTCTTACTATATCTCGCAACGTCTTTTGCATATATATCCTATCTTAAATAATTAACAATTTTAATTCATAACTGCCAACCCCCCTCCCATCCAAAGCTTTCAAAGCCACCAAACATCATTCCTTTCCCTTAACCTCTCCCAAATTATCTTTTGCACCAATTCACAAACAAGGGGGCTTTATAGCTGAGTGGACGTCGCTCTCGACTCGTAATCGTAGCTCATTCGATCCCACGGTGATGGAACAAGCGGAAATCAGCAGAGTTTCTATCATTCTGATGCCCCTGTTACCTAGCAGTAAATATGTACCTGGGCGTTAGACAGCTGTTACGGGCTGCTTCCTGGGTGTGTGTGTGTGGAATGTTTTTTATTAGTAATAATTGATTGATTGACAGTCGAGAGGCGGGCCGAAAGAGTAGAGCTCAACCCGCAAGCATAACTAGGTGAACACAACTAGATAAATACTAACCAACCACGATCTCGACAATCCATTACACACACAACCCCCCCTCCCCCTCCCCCCCCCCAAACTCCCGAAATCGTTCTACCTAAATCAATAAAAAATTAAAACAAATCAATTAATTCACCACAAAGAGTAACTATAAATAAAGGAACCAAATTTGAGACATACAGCGACTCCAGCGTGGTCTAGTAGGAAGAGAACGTGTTCTCATCTGGATAGATTGCGATCGAGTCTGTCGGAACGGGTGTGTAACTGCAGGGCACAAATATTTGTGTGTCCCCTCCTGTAGCTGCCTCTGTTTCGACAGGTTCCCTGGATAGCTGGAATTGACCTGGCCCTTGGAAAGTGGGGAAGGGGTGAAATCCGTTGGGCCCACGGATGGATACCTTGGATCCATGGACCTAGAGCAGGTCTAATCACCTGGGATTCGAACCCACGGTGGAATAAGGGAGGAGATATGGGAAGGGGGGGGGGGAAGGATGTTTCCCTGGAACCAAACCTCACATAAACCCGGACACTCACACACACACCCTCACCCGAACACTCACAGGGGCACTCACACTCACACACTCCCATAGACTGTGATAAGGGAGACCATCTGAAGGGACACAGATGGCCTCCTGGACCCACAGGTATAACCGGACACACACACACCCGGACACTCACAGGGACACTCACACACACTCGCCCGGACACTCACAGGGATATACACACTCACACACAGACACACATCCATAGACACAAACTGTGATAAGGGAGACCATCTGAGGGGACACAGATGGCCTCCTGGACACACAAGTATATATCAATATTTAATTTAATATTTATTTTTTAATTTTATTAAATAAGTAATCAAATTAATGTTTTTTAATAAATTATTATTTTATTAAATTATTAAATAATTATATTAATAAAACAAATTAAATTAAATTTAATAATTAAATATTTATTATTTAATTTACAAATATGACAGATTTTTTAAATATATATATATATATATATATATATATATATATATATATATATATATATATATATATATATATATATATATATATATATATACATACATGCGAACAAGCCTTAATGGTCCCCAGGACTATATGCAACTGAAAACTCACATGCCAGAAGTGACTCGAACCCATACTGCCAGGAGCAATGCAACTGGTATGTACAGGACGCCTTAATCCGCTTGTGTCAATTTTAAAGGAATATATTAGTGAATATTTATTTATGTAAATTGATATATATATATATAATATATATATATATATATATATATATATATATATATATATATATATATATAATATATATATATAAAGAGAATGTCTGTCTATGTAATGAGGCCACATGCTGGAGGCTGCAGCCATACACAGATTTATTTTAAAATTTATTTATAATATATTATTAAGGCTTATTATTACTAAATTAATGTATTTGTAGAGGGAATGGTCTGGGGTAGGGAACGGGCATAGGTTGGTCAGTGTTGACTTTAGCTAAAGGATTTAGGAATAATTATTAATTATTCTTATCACTCCCCCCCCCCTACCAATTTAATTAAAGTTAATTGTAAAATAATGCTTGAGATGGCTGAAGACTTTTTCGTACTTAGAAAAAACCTAAATTAAACACATAAAGAAGTTTATTGGTCCTGATTTAAGTTAAAGGAAGAGGTGCAAAGGTGGTGGTGGGGGTGGGGGAGGATACGGGATTTAGAGGTGGAATGAAGAGAGGGAACAGGGGAGTGGTGCTGGTGAAACAGGGAGGAACAGGGGGTGCTGTACAGGTGATACAGGGATGGGGATGGGGGAACAGGGGGAGTGGTGCAGATGAAACAGGGATGAAGAGGGAGAAACAGGGGGAGTGGTGCAGGTGAAACAGGGATGAAGAGGGAGAAACAGAGGGAGTGGTGCAGGTGAAACAGGGATGGGGATGAGGGAACAGGGGGAGTGGTGCAGGTGAAACAGGGATGGGGATGGGGGAACAGGGGGAGTGGTGCAGGTGAAACAGGGATGCAGAGGGAGAAACAGGGGGGAGTGGTGCAGGTGAAACAGGGATTAAAGGAAAATTTATATAAGTAGATAGATGGATGTTTACATTGATTGCTAAATATATACATTGACGGATAGACGGATGCATAGATGCATCCGTCTATCTGATGGATGGAAAGACATATGAGTAGATGGATGGATAGACAGAAGAGTTGATGGACGGATAAATGGAATATAAATGTATATAATGATAAATGGTTGGTTTATGGGAAGATAGATTGATGGATTGACAGATATAAGTAGATAGATAGATGGATCCATTGATGGATTCATTTGTGCTTATCTCTTGAGGTTCTTCTTGAGATGATTTCGGGTCTTTAGTGTCCCCGCGGTCCGGTCCTCGACCAAACCTCCACCCCCAGGAAGCGGCCCGTGACAGCTGACTAATACCCAGGTACCTGTTTTACTGCAAGGTATCAGGGGCACAGGGTGAAAGAAACTCTGCCCATTGTTTCTCGGCGGCGCCCGGAATCGAACCCGGGACCACAGGATCACAAGTCCAGTGTCCAGTGTGCTGTCCGCTCGGCCGACTGGCTCCCCGGTCGGAGGGGAGCCGGTGAACAGGCGAATCAGGTTAAAGAATATCTGTCGATTTGCTATTGCATCAACTGAGATTCGATATGGGACCATTAGGATTATAACCAACGAACTCTCTCCGTTTAGACGGTAGGCCTCCAGTTTGTGTGTGTGTGTGTGTGTGTGTGTGTGTGTGTGTGTGTGTGTGTGTGTGTGTGTGTGTGTGTGTGTGTGTGTGTGTGTGTGTGTGTGTGTGTGTGTGTGTGTGTGTTAGAGAGAAATAGATGTAGTAGATATAAAAAAATGGAAAAATACATATATTTGATAGGCGGGGTCCAAGAGCTAATAACTCGATTCTGCAGATACATATAGTAAATACAAGGAGAAAATAAATACACACACACACACATTAATTGATAATGGACTGTTTTGTGTGCGTATCCATGTGTACTATTGTCAAGACCGACAGACACGTGAAGCTATGTGTGTGTATGTGTACCTGTAATTGAACTGACATGTGTACGGTAATTATCTGTATGTGTCCATTTTAAAGGTACACATTAGTGAATGTGTATTTATGTAAATTGATTGACATATGTACGTGTGCGCGCGATTAGTGTTACTTTAATTTATATGGTTAACATTTATACGTTTGAATGACATAGTTTCCCATTATTGTCACATTTTTTGTTACATGTCTACTATTGTCAAGATGGACAGACACGTCCAGCTATGAGTGTTTATGTGTACCAGTAATTGAACTGACATGTGTACTGCAACTATCTGCGTGTGTCCATTTTAAAGGAATATATTAGTGAATGTTTATTTATGTAAATTGATTGGAATATGTATGTGGACGCTCGGTTAGTGTAACTGTAATTTATATGGTTAACGTTTGATGACATAGTTTCCCCTCATTGTCACATTTTTTGTTACTATTTCGCTGTTCACTTCACTCTCTCTGAATCCCGTGGACTAATTGTGCTCACGTGTGTTTGTGTAGGGAAGGGGGAACCATAGGCTTTTCACACAATAATTTGCAACTATTTGCTGAGAAAAGTTTCAAAAGATCATCTATGTTTTATAATAAGTCTTCTTTTTCCTAACATACAAGTCAATCACACAGTACCTAACCTCAGTCAGAAACACTTTTCTTACTATATCTCGCAACGTCTTTTGCATATATATCCTATCTTAAATAATTAACAATTTTAATTCATAACTGCCAACCCCCCTCCCATCCAAAGCTTTCAAAGCCACCAAACATCATTCCTTTCCCTTAACCTCTCCCAAATTATCTTTTGCACCAATTCACAAACAAGGGGGCTTTATAGCTGAGTGGACGTCGCTCTCGACTCGTAATCGTAGCTCATTCGATCCCACGGTGATGGAACAAGCGGAAATCAGCAGAGTTTCTATCATTCTGATGCCCTGTTACCTAGCAGTAAATATGTACCTGGGCGTTAGACAGCTGTTACGGGCTGCTTCCTGGGTGTGTGTGTGTGGAATGTTTTTTATTAGTAATAATTGATTGATTGACAGTTGAGAGGCGGGCCGAAAGAGTAGAGCTCAACCCTCGCAAGCATAACTAGGTGAACACAACTAGATAAATACTAACCAACCACGATCTCGACAATCCATTACACACACAACCCCCCTCCCCCTCCCCCCCCCCAAACTCCCGAAATCGTTCTACCTAAATCAATAAAAAATTAAAACAAATCAATTAATTCACCACAAAATAACTATAAATAAAGGAACCAAATTTGAGACATACAGCGACTCCAGCGTGGTCTAGTCGGAAGAGAACGTGTTCTCATCTGGATAGATTGCGATCGAGTCTGTCGGAACGGGTGTGTAACTGCAGGGCACAAATATTTGTGTGTCCCCTCCTGTAGCTGCCTCTGTTTCGACAGGTTCCCTGGATAGCTGGAATTGACCTGGCCCTTGGAAAGTGGGGAAGGGGTGAAATCCGTTGGGCCCACGGATGGATACCTTGGATCCATGGACCTAGAGCAGGTCTAATCACCTGGGATTCGAACCCACGGTGGGAATAAGGGAGGAGATATGGGAAGGGGGGGGGGGAAGGATGTTTCCCTGGAACCAAACCTCACATAAACCCGGACACTCACACACACACCCTCACCCGAACACTCACAGGGGCACTCACACTCACACACTCCCATAGACTGTGATAAGGGAGACCATCTGAGGGACACAGATGGCCTCCTGGACCCACAGGTATAACCGGACACACACACACCCGGACACTCACAGGGACACTCACACACACTCGCCCGGACACTCACAGGGATATACACACTCACACACAGACACACATCCATAGACACAAACTGTGATAAGGGAGACCATCTGAGGGGACACAGATGGCCTCCTGGACACACAAGTATATATCAATATTTAATTTAATATTTATTTTTTAATTTTATTAAATAAGTAATCAAATTAATGTTTTTTAATAAATTATTATTATTAAATTATTAAATAATTATATTAATAAAACAAATTAAATTAAATTTAATAATTAAATATTTATTATTTAATTTACAAATATGACAGATTTTTTAAAATATATATATTTATTATATATATATATATATATATATATATATAATATATATATATATATAATATATATATGTATATATATGTATATATACATATATATATAATATACATATATATATACATATATATATCACCTTCTGAAGATGTATTTAATATACGAAAGTACTTAAGGAAATTTCCTGTTTCATTTTTCCTCCGTGGTCTGACTTGTCACATTCTTAATCACGTGTTTATTTTCGTGATATACACACATATATATATATATAATATATATATATATATATATAATATATATATATATATACATACATGCGAACAAGCCTTAATGTTCCCCAGGACTATATGCAACTGAAAACTCACATGCCAGAAGTGACGCGAACCCATACTGCCAGGAGCAATGCAACTGGTATGTACAGGACGCCTTAATCCGCTTGTGTCAATTTTAAAGGAATATATTAGTGAATATTTATTTATGTAAATTGATATATATATATATATATATATATATATATATATATATATATATATATATATAATATATATTATATATAATATATATATAAAGAGAATGTCTGTCTATGTAATGAGGCCACATGCTGGAGGCTGCAGCCATACACAGATTTATTTTAAAATTTATTTATTAATATATTATTAAGGCTTATTATTACTAAATTAATGTATTTGTAGAGGGAATGGTCTGGGGTAGGGAACGGGCATAGGTTGGTCAGTGTTGACTTTAGCTAAAGGATTTAGGAATAATTATTAATTATTCTTATCACTCCCCCCCCCCCTACCAATTTAATTAAAGTTAATTGTAAAATAATGCTTGAGATGGCTGAAGACTTTTTCGTACTTAGAAAAAACCTAAATTAAACACATAAAGAAGTTTATTGGTCCTGATTTAAGTTAAAGGAAGAGGTGCAAAGGTGGTGGTGGGGGTGGGGGGAGGATACGGGATTTAGAGGTGGAATGAAGAGAGGGAACAAGGGGAGTGGTGCTGGTGAAACAGGGAGGAACAGGGGTGCTGTACAGGTGATACAGGGATGGGGATGGGGGAACAGGGGGAGTGGTGCAGATGAAACAGGGATGAAGAGGGAGAAACAGGGGGATGTGGTGCAGGTGAAACAGGGATGAAGAGGGAGAAACAGAGGGAGTGGTGCAGGTGAAACAGGGATGGGGATGAGGGAACAGGGGGAGTGGTGCAGGTGAAACAGGGATGGGGATGGGGGAACAGGGGGAGTGGTGCAGGTGAAACAGGGATGCAGAGGGAAACAGGGGGGAGTGGTGCAGGTGAAACAGGGATTAAAGGAAAATTTATATAAGTAGATAGATGGATGTTTACATTGATTGCTAAATATATACATTGACGGATAGACGGATGCATAGATGCATCCGTCTATCTGATGGATGGAAAGACATATGAGTAGATGGATGGATAGACAGAAGAGTTGATGGACGGATAAATGGAATATAAATGTATATAATGATAAATGGTTGGTTTATGGGAAGATAGATTGATGGATTGACAGATATAAGTAGATAGATAGATGGATCCATTGATGGATTCATTTGTGCTTATCTCTTGAGGTTCTTCTTGAGATGATTTCGGGTCTTTAGTGTCCCCGCGGTCCGGTCCTCGACCAAACCTCCACCCCCAGGAAGCGGCCCGTGACAGCTGACTAATACCCAGGTACCTGTTTTACTGCAAGGTATCAGGGGCACAGGGTGAAAGAAACTCTGCCCATTGTTTCTCGGCGGCGCCCGGAATCGAACCCGGGACCACAGGATCACATGTCCAGTGTCCAGTGTGCTGTCCGCTCGGCCGACTGGCTCCCCGGTCGGAGGGGAGCCGGTGAACAGGCGAATCAGGTTAAAGAATATCTGTCGATTTGCTATTGATCACTGAGAGATTCGATATGGGACCATTAGGATTATAACCAACGAACTCTCTCCGTTTAGACGGTAGGCCTCCAGTTTGTGTGTGTGTGTGTGTGTGTGTGTGTGTGTGTTGTGTGTGTGTGTGTGGTGTGTGATTGTTGTGTGTGGTGTGGTGTGTGTGGTGTGTGTGTGTGTTGTGTGTGTGTGTGTGTGTGTGTGTGTGTGTGGTGTGTGTGTGTGTGTGTGTGTGTGTGTGTGTGTTAGAGAGAAATAGATGTAGTAGATATAAAAAAATGGAAAAATACATATATTTGATAGGCGGGGGTCCAAGAGCTAATAACTCGATTCTGCAGATACATATAGTAAATACAAGGAGAAAATAAATACACACACACACACACATTAATTGATAATGGACTGTTTTGTGTGCGTATCCATGTGTACTATTGTCAAGACCGACAGACACGTGAAGCTATGTGTGTGTATGTGTACCTGTAATTGAACTGACATGTGTACGGTAATTATCTGTATGTGTCCATTTTAAAGGTACACATTAGTGAATGTGTATTTATGTAAATTGATTGACATATGTACGTGTGCGCGCGATTAGTGTTACTTTAATTTATATGGTTAACATTTATACGTTTGAATGACATAGTTTCCCATTATTGTCACATTTTTTGTTACATGTCTACTATTGTCAAGATGGACAGACACGTCCAGCTATGAGTGTTTATGTGTACCAGTAATTGAACTGACATGTGTACTGCAACTATCTGCGTGTGTCCATTTTAAAGGAATATATTAGTGAATGTTTATTTATGTAAATTGATTGGAATATGTATGTGGACGCTCGGTTAGTGTAACTGTAATTTATATGGTTAACGTTTGCATGACATAGTTTCCCCTCATTGTCACATTTTTTGTTACTATTTCGCTGTTCACTTTCACTCTCTCTGAATCCCGTGGACTAATTGTGCTCACGTGTGTTTGTGTAGGGAAGGGGGAACCATAGGCTTTTCACACAATAATTTGCAACTATTTGCTGAGAAAAGTTTCAAAAGATCATCTATGTTTATAATAAGTCTTCTTTTTCCTAACATACAGTCAATCACACAGTACCTAACCTCAGTCAGAAACACTTTTCTTACTATATCTCGCAACGTCTTTTGCATATATATCCTATCTTAAATAATTAACAATTTTAATTCATAACTGCCAACCCCCCTCCCATCCAAAGCTTTCAAAGCCACCAAACATCATTCCTTTCCCTTAACCTCTCCCAAATTATCTTTTGCACCAATTCACAAACAAGGGGGCTTTATAGCTGAGTGGACGTCGCTCTCGACTCGTAATCGTAGCTCATTCGATCCCACGGTGATGGAACAAGCGGAAATCAGCAGAGTTTCTATCATTCTGATGCCCCTGTTACCTAGCAGTAAATATGTACCTGGGCGTTAGACAGCTGTTACGGGCTGCTTCCTGGGTGTGTGTGTGTGAATGTTTTTTATTAGTAATAATTGATTGATTGACAGTCGAGAGGCGGGCCGAAAGAGTAGAGCTCAACCCACGCAAGCATAACTAGGTGAACACAACTAGATAAATACTAACCAACCACGATCTCGACAATCCATTACACACACAACCCCCCTCCCCCCCCCCCCCCCCAAACTCCCGAAATCGTTCTACCTAAATCAATAAAAAATTAAAAACAAATCAATTAATTCACCACAAAGAGTAACTATAAATAAAGGAACCAAATTTGAGACATACAGCGACTCCAGCGTGGTCTAGTAGGAAGAGAACGTGTTCTCATCTGGATAGATTGCGATCGAGTCTGTCGGAACGGGTGTGTAACTGCAGGGCACAAATATTTGTGTGTCCCCTCCTGTAGCTGCCTCTGTTTCGACAGGTTCCCTGGATAGCTGGAATTGACCTGGCCCTTGGAAAGTGGGAAGGGGTGAAATCCGTTGGGCCCACGGATGGATACCTTGGATCCATGGACCTAGAGCAGGTCTAATCACCTGGGATTCGAACCCACGGTGGAAATAAGGGAGGAGATATGGGAAGGGGGGGGGGGGGAAGGATGTTTCCCTGGAACCAAACCTCACATAAACCCGGACACTCACACACACACCCTCACCCGAACACTCACAGGGGCACTCACACTCACACACTCCCATAGACTGTGATAAGGGAGACCATCTGAAGGGACACAGATGGCCTCCTGGACCCACAGGTATAACCGGACACACAACACCCGGACACTCACAGGGACACTCACACACACTCG
>NW_027189699.1:35000-107226 GCF_040958095.1 Procambarus clarkii
TGTCCATTTTAAAGGTACACATTAGTGAATGTGTATTTATGTAAATTGATTGACATATGTACGTGTGCGCGCGATTAGTGTTACTTTAATTTATATGGTTAACATTTATACGTTTGAATGACATAGTTTCCCATTATTGTCACATTTTTTGTTACATGTCTACTATTGTCAAGATGGACAGACACGTCCAGCTATGAGTGTTTATGTGTACCAGTAATTGAACTGACATGTGTACTGCAACTATCTGCGTGTGTCCATTTTAAAGGAATATATTAGTGAATGTTTATTTATGTAAATTGATTGGAATATGTATGTGGACGCTCGGTTAGTGTAACTGTAATTTATATGGTTAACGTTTGCATGACATAGTTTCCCCTCATTGTCACATTTTTTGTTACTATTTCGCTGTTCACTTTCACTCTCTCTGAATCCCGTGGACTAATTGTGCTCACGTGTGTTTGTGTAGGGAAGGGGGAACCATAGGCTTTTCACACAATAATTTGCAACTATTTGCTGAGAAAAGTTTCAAAAGATCATCTATGTTTATAATAAGTCTTCTTTTTCCTAACATACAAGTCAATCACACAGTACCTAACCTCAGTCAGAAACACTTTTCTTACTATATCTCGCAACGTCTTTTGCATATATATCCTATCTTAAATAATTAACAATTTTAATTCATAACTGCCAACCCCCCTCCCATCCAAAGCTTTCAAAGCCACCAAACATCATTCCTTTCCCTTAACCTCTCCCAAATTATCTTTTGCACCAATTCACAAACAAGGGGGCTTTATAGCTGAGTGGACGTCGCTCTCGACTCGTAATCGTAGCTCATTCGATCCCACGGTGATGGAACAAGCGGAAATCAGCAGAGTTTCTATCATTCTGATGCCCCTGTTACCTAGCAGTAAATATGTACCTGGGCGTTAGACAGCTGTTACGGGCTGCTTCCTGGGTGTGTGTGTGTGGAATGTTTTTTATTAGTAATAATTGATTGATTGACAGTCGAGAGGCGGGCCGAAAGAGTAGAGCTCAACCCACGCAAGCATAACTAGGTGAACACAACTAGATAAATACTAACCAACCACGATCTCGACAATCCATTACACACACAACCCCCCCTCCCCCTCCCCCCCCCCAAACTCCCGAAATCGTTCTACCTAAATCAATAAAAAATTAAAACAAATCAATTAATTCACCACAAAGAGTAACTATAAATAAAGGAACCAAATTTGAGACATACAGCGACTCCAGCGTGGTCTAGTAGGAAGAGAACGTGTTCTCATCTGGATAGATTGCGATCGAGTCTGTCGGAACGGGTGTGTAACTGCAGGGCACAAATATTTGTGTGTCCCCTCCTGTAGCTGCCTCTGTTTCGACAGGTTCCCTGGATAGCTGGAATTGACCTGGCCCTTGGAAAGTGGGGAAGGGGTGAAATCCGTTGGGCCCACGGATGGATACCTTGGATCCATGGACCTAGAGCAGGTCTAATCACCTGGGATTCGAACCCACGGTGGAAATAAGGGAGGAGATATGGGAAGGGGGGGGGGGAAGGATGTTTCCCTGGAACCAAACCTCACATAAACCCGGACACTCACACACACACCCTCACCCGAACACTCACAGGGGCACTCACACTCACACACTCCCATAGACTGTGATAAGGGAGACCATCTGAAGGGACACAGATGGCCTCCTGGACCCACAGGTATAACCGGACACACACACACCCGGACACTCACAGGGACACTCACACACACTCGCCCGGACACTCACAGGGATATACACACTCACACACAGACACACATCCATAGACACAAACTGTGATAAGGGAGACCATCTGAGGGGACACAGATGGCCTCCTGGACACACAAGTATATATCAATATTTAATTTAATATTTATTTTTTAATTTTATTAAATAAGTAATCAAATTAATGTTTTTTAATAAATTATTATTTTATTAAATTATTAAATAATTATATTAATAAAACAAATTAAATTAAATTTAATAATTAAATATTTATTATTTAATTTACAAATATGACAGATTTTAAATATATATATTTATATATATATATATATATATATAATATATATATATATATATATATATATATATATATATATATATATATATATATATATATATATATATATATATATATATATATATATATATATATATATATATATATATATATATATTATTATATATATATATATATACATACATACATGCGAACAAGCCTTAATGGTCCCCAGGACTATATGCAACTGAAAACTCACATGCCAGAAGTGACTCGAACCCATACTGCCAGGAGCAATGCAACTGGTATGTACAGGACGCCTTAATCCGCTTGTGTCAATTTTAAAGGAATATATTAGTGAATATTTATTTATGTAAATTGATATATATATATATATATATATATATATATATATATATATATATATATATATATATATATATATATATATAATATATATATAGAGAATGTCTGTCTATGTAATGAGGCCACATGCTGGAGGCTGCAGCCATACACAGATTTATTTTAAAATTTATTAATATATTATTAAGGCTTATTATTACTAAATTAATGTATTTGTAGAGGGAATGGTCTGGGGTAGGGAACGGGCATAGGTTGGTCAGTGTTGACTTTAGCTAAAGGATTTAGGAATAATTATTAATTATTCTTATCACTCCCCCCCCCCCCCTACCAATTTAATTAAAGTTAATTGTAAAATAATGCTTGAGATGGCTGAAGACTTTTTCGTACTTAGAAAAAACCTAAATTAAACACATAAAGAAGTTTATTGGTCCTGATTTAGTTAAAGGAAGAGGTGCAAATGTGGTGGTGGGGGTGGGGAGGATACGGGATTTAGAGGTGGAATGAAGAGAGGGAACAAGGGGAGTGGTGCTGGTGAAACAGGGAGGAACAGGGGGTGCTGTACAGGTGATACAGGGATGGGGATGGGGGAACAGGGGGAGTGGTGCAGATGAAACAGGGATGAAGAGGGAGAAACAGGGGGGAGTGGCAGGTGAAACAGGGATGAAGAGGGAGAAACAGAGGGAGTGGTGCAGGTGAAACAGGGATGGGGATGAGGGAACAGGGGGAGTGGTGCAGGTGAAACAGGGATGGGGATGGGGGAACAGGGGGAGTGGTGCAGGTGAAACAGGGATGCAGAGGGAGAAACAGGGGGGAGTGGTGCAGGTGAAACAGGGATTAAAGGAAAATTTATATAAGTAGATAGATGGATGTTTACATTGATTGCTAAATATATACATTGACGGATAGACGGATGCATAGATGCATCCGTCTATCTGATGGATGGAAAGACATATGAGTAGATGGATGGATAGACAGAAGAGTTGATGGACGGATAAATGGAATATAAATGTATATAATGATAAATGGTTGGTTTATGGGAAGATAGATTGATGGATGACAGATATAAGTAGATAGATAGATGGATCCATTGATGGATTCATTTGTGCTTATCTCTTGAGGTTCTTCTTGAGATGATTTCGGGTCTTTAGTGTCCCCGCGGTCCGGTCCTCGACCAAACCTCCACCCCCAGGAAGCGGCCCGTGACAGCTGACTAATACCAGGTACCTGTTTTACTGCAAGGTATCAGGGGCACAGGGTGAAAGAAACTCTGCCCATTGTTTCTCGGCGGCGCCCGGAATCGAACCCGGGACCACAGGATCACAAGTCCAGTGTCCAGTGTGCTGTCCGCTCGGCCGACTGGCTCCCCGGTCGGAGGGGCCGGTGAACAGGCGAATCAGGTTAAAGAATATCTGTCGATTTGCTATTGCATCAACTGAGATTCGATATGGGACCATTAGGATTATAACCAACGAACTCTCTCCGTTTAGACGGTAGGCCTCCAGTTTGTGTGTGTGTGTGTGTGTGTGTGTGTGTGTGTGTGTGTGTGTGTGTGTGTGTGTGTGTGTGTGTGTGTGTGTGTGTGTGTGTGTGTGTGTGTGTGTTAGAGAGAAATAGATGTAGTAGATATAAAAAATGGAAAAATACATATATTTGATAGGCGGGGAGCTAATAACTCGATTCTGCAGATACATATAGTAAATACAAGGAGAAAATAAATACACACACACACACACATTAATTGATAATGGACTGTTTTGTGTGCGTATCCATGTGTACTATTGTCAAGACCGACAGACACGTGAAGCTATGTGGTGTATGTGTACCTGTAATTGAACTGACATGTGTACGGTAATTATCTGTATGTGTCCATTTTAAAGGTACACATTAGTGAATGTGTATTTATGTAAATTGATTGACATATGTACGTGTGCGCGCGATTAGTGTTACTTTAATTTATATGGTTAACATTTATACGTTTGAATGACATAGTTTCCCATTATTGTCACATTTTTTGTTACATGTCTACTATTGTCAAGATGGACAGACACGTCCAGCTATGAGTGTTTATGTGTACCAGTAATTGAACTGACATGTGTACTGCAACTATCTGCGTGTGTCCATTTTAAAGGAATATATTAGTGAATGTTTATTTATGTAAATTGATTGGAATATGTATGTGGACGCTCGGTTAGTGTAACTGTAATTTATATGGTTAACGTTTGCATGACATAGTTTCCCCTCATTGTCACATTTTTTGTTACTATTTCGCTGTTCACTTTCACTCTCTCTGAATCCCGTGGACTAATTGTGCTCACGTGTGTTTGTGTAGGGAAGGGGGAACCATAGGCTTTTCACAATAATTTGCAACTATTTGCTGAGAAAAGTTTCAAAAGATCATCTATGTTTATAATAAGTCTTCTTTTCCTAACATACAAGTCAATCACACAGTACCTAACCTCAGTCAGAAACACTTTTCTTACTATATCTCGCAACGTCTTTTGCATATATATCCTATCTTAAATAATTAACAATTTTAATTCATAACTGCCAACCCCCCTCCCATCCAAAGCTTTCAAAGCCAAAACATCATTCCTTTCCCTTAACCTCTCCCAAATTATCTTTTGCACCAATTCACAAACAAGGGGGCTTTATAGCTGAGTGGACGTCGCTCTCGACCTCGTAATCGTAGCTCATTCGATCCACGGTGATGGAACAAGCGGAAATCAGCAGAGTTTCTATCATTCTGATGCCCCTGTTACCTAGCAGTAAATATGTACCTGGGCGTTAGACAGCTGTTACGGGCTGCTTCCTGGGTGTGTGTGTGTGTGGAATGTTTTTTATTAGTAATAATTGATTGATTGACAGTCGAGAGGCGGGCCGAAAGAGTAGAGCTCAACCCACGCAAGCATAACTAGGTGAACACAACTAGATAAATACTAACCAACCACGATCTCGACAATCCATTACACACACAACCCCCCCTCCCCCTCCCCCCCCCCAAACTCCCGAAATCGTTCTACCTAAATCAATAAAAAATTAAAACAAATCAATTAATTCACCACAAGAGTAACTATAAATAAAGGAACCAAATTTGAGACATACAGCGACTCCAGCGTGGTCTAGTAGGAAGAGAACGTGTTCTCATCTGGATAGATTGCGATCGAGTCTGTCGGAACGGGTGTGTAACTGCAGGGCACAAATATTTGTGTGTCCCCTCCTGTAGCTGCCTCTGTTTCGACAGGTTCCCTGGATAGCTGGAATTGACCTGGCCCTTGGAAAGTGGGGAAGGGGTGAAATCCGTTGGGCCCACGGATGGATACCTTGGATCCATGGACCTAGAGCAGGTCTAATCACCTGGGATTCGAACCCACGGTGGAAATAAGGGAGGAGATATGGGAAGGGGGGGGGGGAAGGATGTTTCCCTGGAACCAAACCTCACATAAACCCGGACACTCACACACACACACCCTCACCCGAACACTCACAGGGCACTCACACTCACACACTCCCATAGACTGTGATAAGGGAGACCATCTGAAGGGACACAGATGGCCTCCTGGACCCACAGGTATAACCGGACACACACACACCCGGACACTCACAGGGACACTCACACACACTCGCCCGGACACTCACAGGGATATACACACTCACACACAGACACACATCCATAGACACAAACTGTGATAAGGGAGACCATCTGAGGGGACACAGATGGCCTCCTGGACACACAAGTATATATCAATATTTAATTTAATATTTATTTTTTTAATTTTATTAAATAAGTAATCAAATTAATGTTTTTTAATAAATTATTATTTTATTAAATTATTAAATAATTATATTAATAAAACAAATTAAATTAAATTTAATAATTAAATATTTATTATTTAATTTACAAATATGACAGATTTTTTAAATATATTTTATATATATATATATATATATATATATATATATATATATATATATATATATATATATATATATATATATATATATATATATATATATATATATATATATATATATATATATATATATATATATATATATATATATATATATATATATATATATATATATACATACATGCGAACAAGCCTTAATGGTCCCCAGGACTATATGCAACTGAAAACTCACATGCCAGAAGTGACTCGAACCCATACTGCCAGGAGCAATGCAACTGGTATGTACAGGACGCCTTAATCCGCTTGTGTCAATTTTAAAGGAATATATTAGTGAATATTTATTTATGTAAATTGATATATATATATATATATATATATATATATATATATATATATATATATATATATATATATATATATATATATATATAATATATATAAAGAGAATGTCTGTCTATGTAATGAGGCCACATGCTGGAGGCTGCAGCCATACACAGATTTATTTTAAAATTTATTTATTAATATATTATTAAGGCTTATTATTACTAAATTAATGTATTTGTAGAGGGAATGGTCTGGGGTAGGGAACGGGCATAGGTTGGTCAGTGTTGACTTTAGCTAAAGGATTTAGGAATAATTATTAATTATTCTTATCACTCCCCCCCCCTACCAATTTAATTAAAGTTAATTGTAAAATAATGCTTGAGATGGCTGAAGACTTTTTCGTACTTAGAAAAAACCTAAATTAAACACATAAAGAAGTTTATTGGTCCTGATTTAAGTTAAAGGAAGAGGTGCAAAGGTGGTGGTGGGGGTGGGGGGAGGATACGGGATTTAGAGGTGGAATGAAGAGAGGGAACAAGGGGAGTGGTGCTGGTGAAACAGGGAGGAACAGGGGTGCTGTACAGGTGATACAGGGATGGGGATGGGGAACAGGGGGAGTGGTGCAGATGAAACAGGGATGAAGAGGGAGAAACAGGGGGAGTGGTGCAGGTGAAACAGGGATGAAGAGGGAGAAACAGAGGGAGTGGTGCAGGTGAAACAGGGATGGGGATGAGGGAACAGGGGGAGTGGTGCAGGTGAAACAGGGATGGGGATGGGGGAACAGGGGGAGTGGTGCAGGTGAAACAGGGATGCAGAGGGAGAAACAGGGGGGAGTGGTGCAGGTGAAACAGGGATTAAAGGAAAATTTATATAAGTAGATAGATGGATGTTTACATTGATTGCTAAATATATACATTGACGGATAGACGGATGCATAGATGCATCCGTCTATCTGATGGATGGAAAGACATATGAGTAGATGGATGGATAGACAGAAGAGTTGATGGACGGATAAATGGAATATAAATGTATATAATGATAAATGGTTGGTTTATGGGAAGATAGATTGATGGATTGACAGATATAAGTAGATAGATAGATGGATCCATTGATGGATTCATTTGTGCTTATCTCTTGAGGTTCTTCTTGAGATGATTTCGGGTCTTTAGTGTCCCCGCGGTCCGGTCCTCGACCAAACCTCCACCCCCAGGAAGCGGCCCGTGACAGCTGACTAATACCCAGGTACCTGTTTTACTGCAAGGTATCAGGGGCACAGGGTGAAAGAAACTCTGCCCATTGTTTCTCGGCGGCGCCCGGAATCGAACCCGGGACCACAGGATCAACAGTGTCCAGTGTGCTGTCCGCTCGGCCGACTGGCTCCCCGGTCGGAGGGGAGCCGGTGAACAGGCGAATCAGGTTAAAGAATATCTGTCGATTTGCTATTGCATCAACTGAGATTCGATATGGGACCATTAGGATTATAACCAACGAACTCTCTCCGTTTAGACGGTAGGCCTCCATGTGTGTGTGTGTGTGTGTGTGTGTGTGTGTGTGTGTGTGTGTGTGTGTGTGTGTGTGTGTGTGTGTGTGTGTGTGTGTGTGTGTGTGTGTGTGTGTGTGTGTGTGTGTTAGAGAGAAATAGATGTAGATATAAAAAAATGGAAAAATACATATATTTGATAGGCGGGGTCCAAGAGCTAATAACTCGATTCTGCAGATACATATAGTAAATACAAGGAGAAAATAAATACACACACACACACACATTAATTGATAATGGACTGTTTTGTGTGCGTATCCATGTGTACTATTGTCAAGACCGACAGACACGTGAAGCTATGTGTGTGTATGTGTACCTGTAATTGAACTGACATGTGTACGGTAATTATCTGTATGTGTCCATTTTAAAGGTACACATTAGTGAATGTGTATTTATGTAAATTGATTGACATATGTACGTGTGCGCGCGATTAGTGTTACTTTAATTTATATGGTTAACATTTATACGTTTGAATGACATAGTTTCCCATTATTGTCACATTTTTTGTTACATGTCTACTATTGTCAAGATGGACAGACACGTCCAGCTATGAGTGTTTATGTGTACCAGTAATTGAACTGACATGTGTACTGCAACTATCTGCGTGTGTCCATTTTAAAGGAATATATTAGTGAATGTTTATTTATGTAAATTGATTGGAATATGTATGTGGACGCTCGGTTAGTGTAACTGTAATTTATATGGTTAACGTTTGCATGACATAGTTTCCCCTCATTGTCACATTTTTTGTTACTATTTCGCTGTTCACTTTCACTCTCTCTGAATCCCGTGGACTAATTGTGCTCACGTGTGTTTGTGTAGGGAAGGGGGAACCATAGGCTTTTCACACAATAATTTGCAACTATTTGCTGAGAAAAGTTTCAAAAGATCATCTATGTTTATAATAAGTCTTCTTTTTCCTAACATACAAGTCAATCACACAGTACCTAACCTCAGTCAGAAACACTTTTCTTACTATATCTCGCAACGTCTTTTGCATATATATCCTATCTTAAATAATTAACAATTTTAATTCATAACTGCCAACCCCCCTCCCATCCAAAGCTTTCAAAGCCACCAAACATCATTCCTTTCCCTTAACCTCTCCCAAATTATCTTTTGCACCAATTCACAAACAAGGGGGCTTTATAGCTGAGTGGACGTCGCTCTCGACTCGTAATCGTAGCTCATTCGATCCCACGGTGATGGAACAAGCGGAAATCAGCAGAGTTTCTATCATTCTGATGCCCCTGTTACCTAGCAGTAAATATGTACCTGGGCGTTAGACAGCTGTTACGGGCTGCTTCCTGGGTGTGTGTGTGTGGAATGTTTTTTATTAGTAATAATTGATTGATTGACAGTCGAGAGGCGGGCCGAAAGAGTAGAGCTCAACCCACGCAAGCATAACTAGGTGAACACAACTAGATAAATACTAACCAACCACGATCTCGACAATCCATTACACACACAACCCCCCCTCCCCCTCCCCCCCCCCAAACTCCCGAAATCGTTCTACCTAAATCAATAAAAAATTAAAACAAATCAATTAATTCACCACAAAGAGTAACTATAAATAAAGGAACCAAATTTGAGACATACAGCGACTCCAGCGTGGTCTAGTAGGAAGAGAACGTGTTCTCATCTGGATAGATTGCGATCGAGTCTGTCGGAACGGGTGTGTAACTGCAGGGCACAAATATTTGTGTGTCCCCTCCTGTAGCTGCCTCTGTTTCGACAGGTTCCCTGGATAGCTGGAATTGACCTGGCCCTTGGAAAGTGGGGAAGGGGTGAAATCCGTTGGGCCCACGGATGGATACCTTGGATCCATGGACCTAGAGCAGGTCTAATCACCTGGGATTCGAACCCACGGTGGAAATAAGGGAGGAGATATGGGAAGGGGGGGGGGGAAGGATGTTTCCCTGGAACCAAACCTCACATAAACCCGGACACTCACACACACACCCTCACCCGAACACTCACAGGGGCACTCACACTCACACACTCCCATAGACTGTGATAAGGGAGACCATCTGAAGGGACACAGATGGCCTCCTGGACCCACAGGTATAACCGGACACACACACCCGGACACTCACAGGGACACTCACACACACTCGCCCGGACACTCACAGGGATATACACACTCACACACAGACACACATCCATAGACACAAACTGTGATAAGGGAGACCATCTGAGGGGACACAGATGGCCTCCTGGACACACAAGTATATATCAATATTTAATTTAATATTTATTTTTTAATTTTATTAAATAAGTAATCAAATTAATGTTTTTTAATAAAATTATTTTATTAAATTATTAAATAATTATATTAATAAAACAAATTAAATTAAATTTAATAATTAAATATTTATTATTTAATTTACAAATATGACAGATTTTTTAAATATATATATTATATATTATATATATATATATATATATATATATATATAATATATATATATATATATATATATAATATTATATATATATATATATTATATATATATATATATATATATATATATATATATATATATATATATATATATATAATATATATATATATACATGCGAACAAGCCTTAATGGTCCCCAGGACTATATGCAACTGAAAACTCACATGCCAGAAGTGACTCGAACCCATACTGCCAGGAGCAATGCAACTGGTATGTACAGGACGCCTTAATCCGCTTGTGTCAATTTTAAAGGAATATATTAGTGAATATTTATTTATGTAAATTGATATATAATTATATATATATATATATATTATATATATATATATATATAATATATATATATATATATATATATATATATATAAAGAGAATGTCTGTCTATGTAATGAGGCCACATGCTGGAGGCTGCAGCCATACACAGATTTATTTTAAAATTTATTTATTAATATATTATTAAGGCTTATTATTACTAAATTAATGTATTTGTAGAGGGAATGGTCTGGGGTAGGGAACGGGCATAGGTTGGTCAGTGTTGACTTTAGCTAAAGGATTTAGGAATAATTATTAATTATTCTTATCACTCCCCCCCCCCTACCAATTTAATTAAAGTTAATTGTAAAATAATGCTTGAGATGGCTGAAGACTTTTTCGTACTTAGAAAAAACCTAAATTAAACACATAAAGAAGTTTATTGGTCCTGATTTAAGTTAAAGGAAGAGGTGCAAAGGTGGTGGTGGGGGTGGGGGGAGGATACGGGATTTAGAGGTGGAATGAAGAGAGGGAACAAGGGGAGTGGTGCTGGTGAAACAGGGAGGAACAGGGGGTGCTGTACAGGTGATACAGGGATGGGGATGGGGGAACAGGGGGAGTGGTGCAGATGAAACAGGGATGAAGAGGGAGAAACAGGGGGGAGTGGTGCAGGTGAAACAGGGATGAAGAGGGAGAAACAGAGGGAGTGGTGCAGGTGAAACAGGGATGGGGATGAGGGAACAGGGGGAGTGGTGCAGGTGAAACAGGGATGGGGATGGGGGAACAGGGGGAGTGGTGCAGGTGAAACAGGGATGCAGAGGGAGAAACAGGGGGGAGTGGTGCAGGTGAAACAGGGATTAAAGGAAAATTTATATAAGTAGATAGATGGATGTTTACATTGATTGCTAAATATATACATTGACGGATAGACGGATGCATAGATGCATCCGTCTATCTGATGGATGGAAAGACATATGAGTAGATGGATGGATAGACAGAAGAGTTGATGGACGGATAAATGGAATATAAATGTATATAATGATAAATGGTTGGTTTATGGGAAGATAGATTGATGGATTGACAGATATAAGTAGATAGATAGATGGATCCATTGATGGATTCATTTGTGCTTATCTCTTGAGGTTCTTCTTGAGATGATTTCGGGTCTTTAGTGTCCCCGCGGTCCGGTCCTCGACCAAACCTCCACCCCCAGGAAGCGGCCCGTGACAGCTGACTAATACCCAGGTACCTGTTTTACTGCAAGGTATCAGGGGCACAGGGTGAAAGAAACTCTGCCCATTGTTTCTCGGCGGCGCCCGGAATCGAACCCGGGACCACAGGATCACAAGTCCAGTGTCCAGTGTGCTGTCCGCTCGGCCGACTGGCTCCCCGGTCGGAGGGGAGCCGGTGAACAGGCGAATCAGGTTAAAGAATATCTGTCGATTTGCTATTGCATCAACTGAGATTCGATATGGGACCATTAGGATTATAACCAACGAACTCTCTCCGTTTAGACGGTAGGCCTCCAGTTTGTGTGTGTGTGTGTGTGTGTGTGTGTGTGTGTGTGTGTGTGTGTGTGTGTGTGTGTGTGTGTGTGTGTGTGTGTGTGTGTGTGTTAGAGAGAAATAGATGTAGTAGATATAAAAAAATGGAAAAATACATATATTTGATAGGCGGGGTCCAAGAGCTAATAACTCGATTCTGCAGATACATATAGTAAATACAAGGAGAAAATAAATACACACACACACACACATTAATTGATAATGGACTGTTTTGTGTGCGTATCCATGTGTACTATTGTCAAGACCGACAGACACGTGAAGCTATGTGTGTGTATGTGTACCTGTAATTGAACTGACATGTGTACGGTAATTATCTGTATGTGTCCATTTTAAAGGTACACATTAGTGAATGTGTATTTATGTAAATTGATTGACATATGTACGTGTGCGCGCGATTAGTGTTACTTTAATTTATATGGTTAACATTTATACGTTTGAATGACATAGTTTCCCATTATTGTCACATTTTTTGTTACATGTCTACTATTGTCAAGATGGACAGACACGTCCAGCTATGAGTGTTTATGTGTACCAGTAATTGAACTGACATGTGTACTGCAACTATCTGCGTGTGTCCATTTTAAAGGAATATATTAGTGAATGTTTATTTATGTAAATTGATTGGAATATGTATGTGGACGCTCGGTTAGTGTAACTGTAATTTATATGGTTAACGTTTGCATGACATAGTTTCCCCTCATTGTCACATTTTTTGTTACTATTTCGCTGTTCACTTTCACTCTCTCTGAATCCCGTGGACTAATTGTGCTCACGTGTGTTTGTGTAGGGAAGGGGGAACCATAGGCTTTTCACACAATAATTTGCAACTATTTGCTGAGAAAAGTTTCAAAAGATCATCTATGTTTATAATAAGTCTTCTTTTTCCTAACATACAAGTCAATCACACAGTACCTAACCTCAGTCAGAAACACTTTTCTTACTATATCTCGCAACGTCTTTTGCATATATATCCTATCTTAAATAATTAACAATTTTAATTCATAACTGCCAACCCCCCTCCCATCCAAAGCTTTCAAAGCCACCAAACATCATTCCTTTCCCTTAACCTCTCCCAAATTATCTTTTGCACCAATTCACAAACAAGGGGGCTTTATAGCTGAGTGGACGTCGCTCTCGACTCGTAATCGTAGCTCATTCGATCCCACGGTGATGGAACAAGCGGAAATCAGCAGAGTTTCTATCATTCTGATGCCCCTGTTACCTAGCAGTAAATATGTACCTGGGCGTTAGACAGCTGTTACGGGCTGCTTCCTGGGTGTGTGTGTGTGGAATGTTTTTTATTAGTAATAATTGATTGATTGACAGTCGAGAGGCGGGCCGAAAGAGTAGAGCTCAACCCACGCAAGCATAACTAGGTGAACACAACTAGATAAATACTAACCAACCACGATCTCGACAATCCATTACACACACAACCCCCCCTCCCCCTCCCCCCCCCCAAACTCCCGAAATCGTTCTACCTAAATCAATAAAAAATTAAAACAAATCAATTAATTCACCACAAAGAGTAACTATAAATAAAGGAACCAAATTTGAGACATACAGCGACTCCAGCGTGGTCTAGTAGGAAGAGAACGTGTTCTCATCTGGATAGATTGCGATCGAGTCTGTCGGAACGGGTGTGTAACTGCAGGGCACAAATATTTGTGTGTCCCCTCCTGTAGCTGCCTCTGTTTCGACAGGTTCCCTGGATAGCTGGAATTGACCTGGCCCTTGGAAAGTGGGGAAGGGGTGAAATCCGTTGGGCCCACGGATGGATACCTTGGATCCATGGACCTAGAGCAGGTCTAATCACCTGGGATTCGAACCCACGGTGGAAATAAGGGAGGAGATATGGGAAGGGGGGGGGGGAAGGATGTTTCCCTGGAACCAAACCTCACATAAACCCGGACACTCACACACACACCCTCACCCGAACACTCACAGGGGCACTCACACTCACACACTCCCATAGACTGTGATAAGGGAGACCATCTGAAGGGACACAGATGGCCTCCTGGACCCACAGGTATAACCGGACACACACACCCGGACACTCACAGGGACACTCACACACACTCGCCCGGACACTCACAGGGATATACACACTCACACACAGACACACATCCATAGACACAAACTGTGATAAGGGAGACCATCTGAGGGGACACAGATGGCCTCCTGGACACACAAGTATATATCAATATTTAATTTAATATTTATTTTTTAATTTTATTAAATAAGTAATCAAATTAATGTTTTTTAATAAATTATTATTTTATTAAATTATTAAATAATTATATTAATAAAACAAATTAAATTAAATTTAATAATTAAATATTTATTATTTAATTTACAAATATGACAGATTTTTTAAAATATATATTATATATATATATATATATATATATATATATATATATATATATAATATATATATATATATATATATATATATATATATATATATATATATATATATATATATATATATATATATATATATATATATATATATATATATATATATACATACATGCGAACAAGCCTTAATGGTCCCCAGGACTATATGCAACTGAAAACTCACATGCCAGAAGTGACTCGAACCCATACTGCCAGGAGCAATGCAACTGGTATGTACAGGACGCCTTAATCCGCTTGTGTCAATTTTAAAGGAATATATTAGTGAATATTTATTTATGTAAATTGATATATATATATATATATATATATATATAATATATATATATATATATATATATATATATATATATAATATATATATAAAGAGAATGTCTGTCTATGTAATGAGGCCACATGCTGGAGGCTGCAGCCATACACAGATTTATTTTAAAATTTATTTATTAATATATTATTAAGGCTTATTATTACTAAATTAATGTATTTGTAGAGGGAATGGTCTGGGGTAGGGAACGGGCATAGGTTGGTCAGTGTTGACTTTAGCTAAAGGATTTAGGAATAATTATTAATTATTCTTATCACTCCCCCCCCCCTACCAATTTAATTAAAGTTAATTGTAAAATAATGCTTGAGATGGCTGAAGACTTTTTCGTACTTAGAAAAAACCTAAATTAAACACATAAAGAAGTTTATTGGTCCTGATTTAAGTTAAAGGAAGAGGTGCAAAGGTGGTGGTGGGGGTGGGGGGAGGATACGGGATTTAGAGGTGGAATGAAGAGAGGGAACAAGGGGAGTGGTGCTGGTGAAACAGGGAGGAACAGGGGGTGCTGTACAGGTGATACAGGGATGGGGATGGGGGAACAGGGGGAGTGGTGCAGATGAAACAGGGATGAAGAGGGAGAAACAGGGGGGAGTGGTGCAGGTGAAACAGGGATGAAGAGGGAGAAACAGAGGGAGTGGTGCAGGTGAAACAGGGATGGGGATGAGGGAACAGGGGGAGTGGTGCAGGTGAAACAGGGATGGGGATGGGGGAACAGGGGGAGTGGTGCAGGTGAAACAGGGATGCAGAGGGAGAAACAGGGGGGAGTGGTGCAGGTGAAACAGGGATTAAAGGAAAATTTATATAAGTAGATAGATGGATGTTTACATTGATTGCTAAATATATACATTGACGGATAGACGGATGCATAGATGCATCCGTCTATCTGATGGATGGAAAGACATATGAGTAGATGGATGGATAGACAGAAGAGTTGATGGACGGATAAATGGAATATAAATGTATATAATGATAAATGGTTGGTTTATGGGAAGATAGATTGATGGATTGACAGATATAAGTAGATAGATAGATGGATCCATTGATGGATTCATTTGTGCTTATCTCTTGAGGTTCTTCTTGAGATGATTTCGGGTCTTTAGTGTCCCCGCGGTCCGGTCCTCGACCAAACCTCCACCCCCAGGAAGCGGCCCGTGACAGCTGACTAATACCCAGGTACCTGTTTTACTGCAAGGTATCAGGGGCACAGGGTGAAAGAAACTCTGCCCATTGTTTCTCGGCGGCGCCCGGAATCGAACCCGGGACCACAGGATCACAAGTCCAGTGTCCAGTGTGCTGTCCGCTCGGCCGACTGGCTCCCCGGTCGGAGGGGAGCCGGTGAACAGGCGAATCAGGTTAAAGAATATCTGTCGATTTGCTATTGCATCAACTGAGATTCGATATGGGACCATTAGGATTATAACCAACGAACTCTCTCCGTTTAGACGGTAGCCTATGTGTGTGTGTGTGTGTGTGTGTGTGTGTGTGTGTGTGTGTGTGTGTGTGTGTGTGTGTGTGTGTGTGTGTGTGTGTGTGTGTGTGTGTGTGTGTGTTAGAGAGAAATAGATGTATATAAAAAAATGGAAAAATACATATATTTGATAGGCGGGGTCCAAGAGCTAATAACTCGATTCTGCAGATACATATAGTAAATACAAGGAGAAAATAAATACACACACACACACACATTAATTGATAATGGACTGTTTTGTGTGCGTATCCATGTGTACTATTGTCAAGACCGACAGACACGTGAAGCTATGTGTGTGTATGTGTACCTGTAATTGAACTGACATGTGTACGGTAATTATCTGTATGTGTCCATTTTAAAGGTACACATTAGTGAATGTGTATTTATGTAAATTGATTGACATATGTACGTGTGCGCGCGATTAGTGTTACTTTAATTTATATGGTTAACATTTATACGTTTGAATGACATAGTTTCCCATTATTGTCACATTTTTTGTTACATGTCTACTATTGTCAAGATGGACAGACACGTCCAGCTATGAGTGTTTATGTGTACCAGTAATTGAACTGACATGTGTACTGCAACTATCTGCGTGTGTCCATTTTAAAGGAATATATTAGTGAATGTTTATTTATGTAAATTGATTGGAATATGTATGTGGACGCTCGGTTAGTGTAACTGTAATTTATATGGTTAACGTTTGCATGACATAGTTTCCCCTCATTGTCACATTTTTTGTTACTATTTCGCTGTTCACTTTCACTCTCTCTGAATCCCGTGGACTAATTGTGCTCACGTGTGTTTGTGTAGGGAAGGGGGAACCATAGGCTTTTCACACAATAATTTGCAACTATTTGCTGAGAAAAGTTTCAAAAGATCATCTATGTTTATAATAAGTCTTCTTTTTCCTAACATACAAGTCAATCACACAGTACCTAACCTCAGTCAGAAACACTTTTCTTACTATATCTCGCAACGTCTTTTGCATATATATCCTATCTTAAATAATTAACAATTTTAATTCATAACTGCCAACCCCCCTCCCATCCAAAGCTTTCAAAGCCACCAAACATCATTCCTTTCCCTTAACCTCTCCCAAATTATCTTTTGCACCAATTCACAAACAAGGGGGCTTTATAGCTGAGTGGACGTCGCTCTCGACTCGTAATCGTAGCTCATTCGATCCCACGGTGATGGAACAAGCGGAAATCAGCAGAGTTTCTATCATTCTGATGCCCCTGTTACCTAGCAGTAAATATGTACCTGGGCGTTAGACAGCTGTTACGGGCTGCTTCCTGGGTGTGTGTGTGTGGAATGTTTTTTATTAGTAATAATTGATTGATTGACAGTCGAGAGGCGGGCCGAAAGAGTAGAGCTCAACCCACGCAAGCATAACTAGGTGAACACAACTAGATAAATACTAACCAACCACGATCTCGACAATCCATTACACACACAACCCCCCCTCCCCCTCCCCCCCCCCAAACTCCCGAAATCGTTCTACCTAAATCAATAAAAAATTAAAACAAATCAATTAATTCACCACAAAGAGTAACTATAAATAAAGGAACCAAATTTGAGACATACAGCGACTCCAGCGTGGTCTAGTAGGAAGAGAACGTGTTCTCATCTGGATAGATTGCGATCGAGTCTGTCGGAACGGGTGTGTAACTGCAGGGCACAAATATTTGTGTGTCCCCTCCTGTAGCTGCCTCTGTTTCGACAGGTTCCCTGGATAGCTGGAATTGACCTGGCCCTTGGAAAGTGGGGAAGGGGTGAAATCCGTTGGGCCCACGGATGGATACCTTGGATCCATGGACCTAGAGCAGGTCTAATCACCTGGGATTCGAACCCACGGTGGAAATAAGGGAGGAGATATGGGAAGGGGGGGGGGGAAGGATGTTTCCCTGGAACCAAACCTCACATAAACCCGGACACTCACACACACACACCCTCACCCGAACACTCACAGGGGCACTCACACTCACACACTCCCATAGACTGTGATAAGGGAGACCATCTGAAGGGACACAGATGGCCTCCTGGACCCACAGGTATAACCGGACACACACACACCGGACACTCACAGGGACACTCACACACACTCGCCCGGACACTCACAGGGATATACAACTCACACACGACACACATCCATAGACACAAACTGTGATAAGGGAGACCATCTGAGGGGACACAGATGGCCTCCTGGACACACAAGTATATATCAATATTTAATTTAATATTTATTTTTTAATTTTATTAAATAAGTAATCAAATTAATGTTTTTTAATAAATTATTATTTTATTAAATTATTAAATAATTATATTAATAAAACAAATTAAATTAAATTTAATAATTAAATATTTATTATTTAATTTACAAATATGACAGATTTTTTAAATATATATATTATATATATATATATATATATATATATATATATATATATATATATATATATATATATATATATATATATACATATGTATATATATATATATATGTATAATATATATATATATATATATATATATATATATATATATATATATATATATATATATATATACATGCGAACAAGCCTTAATGGTCCCCAGGACTATATGCAACTGAAAACTCACATGCCAGAAGTGACTCGAACCCATACTGCCAGGAGCAATGCAACTGGTATGTACAGGACGCCTTAATCCGCTTGTGTCAATTTTAAAGGAATATATTAGTGAATATTTATTTATGTAAATTGATATATATATATATATATATATATATATATATTATATATATATATATATATATATATATATATATATATATATTATATATATATATATAAAGAGAATGTCCTGTCTACGTAATGAGGCCACATGCTGGAGGCTGCAGCCATACACAGATTTATTTTAAAATTTATTTATTAATATATTATTAAGGCTTATTATTACTAAATTAATGTATTTGTAGAGGGAATGGTCTGGGGTAGGGAACGGGCATAGGTTGGTCAGTGTTGACTTTAGCTAAAGGATTTAGGAATAATTATTAATTATTCTTATCACTCCCCCCCCCTACCAATTTAATTAAAGTTAATTGTAAAATAATGCTTGAGATAGCTGAAGACTTTTTTCGTACTTAGAAAAAACCTAAATTAAACACATAAAGAAGTTTATTGGTCCTGATTTAAGTTAAAGGAAGAGGTGCAAAGGTGGTGGTGGGGGTGGGGGAGGATACGGGATTTAGAGGTGGAATGAAGAGAGGGAACAAGGGGAGTGGTGCTGGTGAAACAGGGAGGAACAGGGGGGTGCTGTACAGGTGATACAGGGATGGGGATGGGGGAACAGGGGGAGTGGTGCAGATGAAACAGGGATGAAGAGGGGAGAAACAGGGGGGAGTGGTGCAGGTGAAACAGGGATGAAGAGGGAGAAACAGAGGGAGTGGTGCAGGTGAAACAGGGATGGGGATGAGGGAACAGGGGGAGTGGTGCAGGTGAAACAGGGATGGGGATGGGGGAACAGGGGGGAGTGGTGCAGGTGAAACAGGGATGCAGAGGGAGAAACAGGGGGGAGAGGTGCAGGTGAAACAGGGATTAAAGGAAAATTTATATAAGTAGATAGATGGATGTTTACATTGATTGCTAAATATATACATTGACGGATAGAACGGATGCATAGATGCATCCGTCTATCTGATGGATGGAAAGACATATGAGTAGATGGATGGATAGACAGAAGAGTTGATGGACGGATAAATGGATATAAATGTATATAATGATAAATGGTTTGGTTTATGGGAAGATAGATTGATGGATTGACAGATATAAGTAGATAGATAGATTGGATCCATTGATGGATTCATTTGTGCTTATCTCTTGAGGTTCTTCTTGAGATGATTTCGGGTCTTTAGTGTCCCCGCGGTCCGGTCCTCGACCAAACCTCCACCCCCAGGAAGCGGCCCGTGACAGCTGACTAATACCCAGGTACCTGTTTTACTGCAAGGTATCAGGGGCACAGGGTGAAAGAACTCTGCCCATTGTTTCTCAGGCGGCGCCCGGAATCGAACCCGGGACCACAGGATCACAAGTCCCAGTGTCCAGTGTGCTGTCCGCTCGGCCGACTGGCTCCCCGGTCGGAGGGGAGCCGGTGAACAGGCGAATCAGGTTAAAGAATATCTGTCGATTTGCTATTGCATCAACTGAGATTCGATATGGGACCATTAGGATTATAACCAACGAACTCTCTCCGTTTAGACGGTAGGCCTCCAGTTTGTGTGTGTGTGTGTGTGTGTGTTGTGTGTGTGTGTGTGTGTGTGTGTGTGTGTGTGTGTGTGTGTGTGTGTGTGTGTGTGTGTGTGTGTTAGAGAGAAATAGATGTAGTAGATATAAAAAAATGGAAAAATACATATATTTGATAGGCGGGGTCCAAGAGCTAATAACTCGATTCTGCAGATACATATAGTAAATACAAGGAGAGAAAATAAATACACACACACACACACATTAATTGATAATGGACTGTTTTGTGTGCGTATCCATGTGTACTATTGTCAAGACCGATAGACACGTGAAGCTATGTGTGTGTATGTGTACCTGTAATTGAACTGACATGTGTACGGTAATTATCTGTATGTGTCCATTTTAAAGGTACACATTAGTGAATGTGTATTTATGTAAATTGATTGACATATGTACGTGTGCGCGCGATTAGTGTTACTTTAATTTATATGGTTAACATTTATACGTTTGAATGACATAGTTTCCCATATTGTCACATTTTTTGTTACATGTCTACTATTGTCAAGATGGACAGGACACGTCCAGCTATGAGTGTTTATGTGTACCAGTAATTGAACTGACATGTGTACTGCAACTATCTGCTAGTGTCCATTTAAAGGAATATATTAGTGAATGTTTATTTATGTAAATTGATTGGAATATGTATGTGGACGCTCGGTTAGTGTAACTGTAATTTATATGGTTAACGTTTGCATGACATAGTTCCCCCGTATTGTCACATTTTTTGTTACTATTTCGCTGTTCACTTTCACTCTCTCTGAATCCCGTGGACTAATTGTGCTCACGTGTGTTTGTGTAGGGAAGGGGGAACCATAGGCTTTTCACACAATAATTTGCAACTATTTGCTGAGAAAAGTTTCAAAAGATCATCTATGTTTATAATAAGTCTTCTTTTTCCTAAATACAAGTCAATCACACCAGTACCTAACCTCAGTCAGAAACACTTTTCTTACTATATCTCGCAACGTCTTTTGCATATATATCCTATCTTAAATAATTAACAATTTTAATTCATAACTGCCAACCCCCCTCCCATCCAAAGCTTTCAAAGCCACCAAACATCATTCCTTTCCCTTACCTCTCCCAAATTATCTTTTGCACCAATTCACAAACAAGGGGGCTTTATAGCTGAGTGGACGTCGCTCTCGACTCGTAATCGTAGCTCATTCGATCCCACGGTGATGGAACAAGCGGAAATCAGCAGAGTTTCTATCATTCTGATGCCCCTGTTACCTAGCAGTAAATATGTACCTGGGCGTTAGACAGCTGTTACGGGCTGCTTCCTGGGTGTGTGTGTGTGGGAATGTTTTTTATTAGTAATAATTGATTGATTGACAGTCGAGAGGCGGGCCCGAAGAGTAGAGCTCAACCCACGCAAGCATAACTAGGTGAACACAACTAGATAAATACTAACCAACCACGATCTCGACAATCCATTACACACACAACCCCCCCTCCCCCCCCCCCACCCTCCCCCCCCCCCAAACTCCCGAAACGTTCTACCTAAATCAATACAAAAATTAAAACAAATCAATTAATTCACCACAAAGAGTAACTATAAATGAAGGAACCAAATTTGAGACATACAGCGACTCCAGCGTGGTCTAGTAGGAAGAGAACGTGTTCTCATCTGGATAGATTGCGATCGAGTCTGTCGAACGGGTGTGTAACTGCAGGGCACAAATATTTGTGTGTCCCCTCCTGTAGCTGCCTCTGTTTCGACAGGTTCCCTGGATAGCTGGAATTGACCTGGCCCTTGGAAAGTGGGGGAAGGGGTGAAATCCGTTGGGCCCACGGATGGATACCTTGGATCCATGGACCTAGAGCAGGTCTAATCCACCTGGGATTCGAACCCACGGTGGAAATAAGGGAGGAGATATGGGAAGGGGGGGGGGGAAGGATGTTTCCCTGGAACCAAACCTCACATAAACCCGGACACTCACACACACACCCTCACCCGAACACTCACAGGGGCACTCACACTCACACACTCCCATAGACTGTGATAAGGGAGACCATCTGAAGGGACACAGATGGCCTCCTGGACCCACAGGTATAACCGGACACCACACACACCCGGACACTCACAGGGACACTCACACACACTCGCCCGGACACTCACAGGGATATACACACTCACACACAGACACACATCCATAGACACAAACTGTGATAAGGGAGACCATCTGAGGGGACACAGATGGCCTCCTGGACACACAAGTATATATCAATATTTAATTTAATATTTATTTTTTTAATTTTATTAAATAAGTAATCAAATTAATGTTTTTTAATAAATATTATTTTATTAAATTATTAAATAATTATATTAATAAAACAAATTAAATTAAATTTAATAATTAAATATTTATTATTTAATTTACAAATATGACAGATTTTTTAAATATATATATTTATATCTATATATATATATATATATATATATATATATATATAGCATATGTATATATATATATATATATATATATATATATAATATAATATATATATATATATATATATATATATATATATATATATATATATATATATATATATATATATATATACATACATGCGAACAAGCCTTAATGGTCCCCAGGACTATATGCAACTGAAAACTCACATGCCAGAAGTGACTCGAACCCATACTGCCAGGAGCAATGCAACTGGTATGTACAGGACGCCTTAATCCGCTTGTGTCAATTTTAAAGGAATATATTAGTGAATATTTATTTATGTAAATTGATATATATATATATATATATATATATATATATATATATATATATATATATATATATATATATATATATATCTATATATATATATATATATATATATATATATATATATATATATAATATATATATAAAGAGAATGTCTGTCTATGTAATGAGGCCACATGCTGGAGGCTGCAGCCATACACAGATTTATTTTAAAATTTATTTATTAATATATTATTAAGGCTTATTATTACTAAATTAATGTATTTGTAGAGGGAATGGTCTGGGGTAGGGAACGGGCATAGGTTGGTCAGTGTTGACTTTAGCTAAAGGATTTAGGGAATAATTATTAATTATTCTTATCACTCCCCCCCCCCCCTACCAATTTAATTAAAGTTAATTGTAAAATAATGCTTGAGATGGCTGAAGACTTTTTCGTACTTAGAAAAAACCTAAATTAAACACATAAAGAAGTTTATTGGTCCTGATTTAAGTTAAAGGAAGAGGTGCAAAGGTGGTGGTGGGGGTGGGGGGAGGATACGGGATTTAGAGGTGGAATGAAGAGAGGGAACAAGGGAGTGGTGCTGGTGAAACAGGGAGGAACAGGGGGTGCTGTACAGGTGATACAGGGATGGGGATGGGGAACAGGGGGAGTGGTGCAGATGAAACAGGGATGAAGAGGGAGAAACAGGGGGGAGTGGTGCAGGTGAAACAGGGATGAAGAGGGAGAAACAGAGGGAGTGGTGCAGGTGAAACAGGGATGGGGATGAGGGAACAGGGGGAGTGGTGCAGGTGAAACAGGGATGGGGATGGGGGAACAGGGGGAGTGGTGCAGGTGAAACAGGGATGCAGAGGGAGAAACAGGGGGGAGTGGTGCAGGTGAAACAGGGATTAAAGGAAAATTTATATAAGTAGATAGATGGATGTTTACATTGATTGCTAAATATATACATTGACGGATAGACGGATGCATAGATGCATCCGTCTATCTGATGGATGGAAAGACATATGAGTAGATGGATGGATAGACAGAAGAGTTGATGGACGGATAAATGGAATATAAATGTATATAATGATAAATGGTTGGTTTATGGGAAGATAGATTGATGGATTGACAGATATAAGTAGATAGATAGATGGATCCATTGATGGATTCATTTGTGCTTATCTCTTGAGGTTCTTCTTGAGATGATTTCGGGTCTTTAGTGTCCCCGCGGTCCGGTCCTCGACCAAACCTCCACCCCCAGGAAGCGGCCCGCGACAGCTGACTAATACCCAGGTACCTGTTTTACTGCAAGGTATCAGGGGCACAGGGTGAAAGAAACTCTGCCCATTGGTTTCTCGGCGGCGCCCGGAATCGAACCCGGGACCACAGGATCACAAGTCCAGTGTCCAGTGTGCTGTCCGCTCGGCCGACTGGCTCCCCGGTCGGAGGGGAGCCGGTGAACAGGCGAATCAGGTTAAAGAATATCTGTCGATTTGCTATTGCATCAACTGAGATTCGATATGGGACCATTAGGATTATAACCAACGAACTCTCTCCGTTTAGACGGTAGGCCTCCAGTTTGTGTGTGTGTGTGTGTGTGTGTGTGTGTGTGTGTGTGTGTGTGTGTGTGTGTGTGTGTTGTGTGTGTGTGTGTGTGTGTGTGTGTGTGTGTGTGTGTGTGTGTGTGTGTGTGTGTGGTGTGTGTGTGTAGAGAGAAATAGATGTAGTAGATATAAAAAAATGGAAAAATACATATATTTGATAGGCGGGGTCCAAGAGCTAATAACTCGATTCTGCAGATACATATAGTAAATACAAGGAGAAAATAAATACACACACACACACACATTAATTGATAATGGACTGTTTTGTGTGCGTATCCATGTGTACTATTGTCAAGACCGATAGACACGTGAAGCTATGTGTGTGTATGTGTACCTGTAATTGAACTGACATGTGTACGGTAATTATCTGTATGTGTCCATTTTAAAAGGTACACATTAGTGAATGTGTATTTATGTAAATTGATTGACATATGTACGTGTGCGCGCGATTAGTGTTACTTTAATTTATATGGTTAACATTTATATACGTTTGAATGACATAGTTTCCCATTATTGTCACATTTTTTGTTACATGTCTACTATTGTCAAGATGGACAGACACGTCCAGCTATGAGTGTTATGTGTACCAGTAATTGAACTGACATGTGTACTGCAACTATCTGCGTGTGTCCATTTTAAAGGAATATATTAGTGAATGTTTATTTATGTAAATTGATTGGAATATGTATGTGGACGCTCGGTTAGTGTAACTGTAATTTATATGGTTAACGTTTGCATGACATAGTTTCCCCTCATTGTCACATTTTTTTGTTACTATTTCGCTGTTCACTTTCACTCTCTCTGAATCCCGTGGACTAATTGTGCTCACGTGGGTTTGTGTAGGGAAGGGGGAACCATAGGCTTTTCACACAATAATTTGCAACTATTTGCTGACAAAAGTTTCAAAAGATCATCTATGTTTATAATAAGTCCTTCTTTTTCCTAACATACAAGTCAATCACACAGTACCTAACCTCAGTCAGAAACACTTTCTTACTATATCTCGCAACGTCTTTTGCATATATATCCTATCTTAAATAATTAACAATTTTAATTCATAACTGCCAACCCCCCTCCCATCCAAAGCTTTCAAAGCCACCAAACATCATTCCTTTCCCTTAACCTCTCCCCAAATTATCTTTTGCACCAATTCACAAACAAGGGGGCTTTATAGCTGAGTGGGACGTCGCTCTCGACTCGTAATCGTAGCTCATTCGATCCCACGGTGATGGAACAAGCGGAAATCAGCAGAGTTTCTATCATTCTGATGCCCCTGTTACCTAGCAGTAATATGTACCTGGGCGTTAGACAGCTGTTAAGGGCTGCTTCCTGGGTGTGTGTGTGTGGAATGTTTTTTATTAGTAATAATTGATTGATTGACAGTCGAGAGGCGGGCCGAAAGAGTAGAGCTCAACCCACGCAAGCATAACTAGGTGAACACAACTAGATAAATACTAACCACCACGATCTCGACAATCCATTACACACACAACCCCCCCTCCCCCTCCCCCCCCCCAAACTCCCGAAATCGTTCTACCTAAATCAATAAAAAATTAAAACAAATCAATTAATTCACCACAAAGAGTAACTATAAATAAAGGAACCAAATTTGAGACATACAGCGACTCCAGCGTGGTCTAGTAGGAAGAGAACGTGTTCTCATCTGGATAGATTGCGATCGAGTCTGTCGGAACGGGTGTGTAACTGCAGGGCACAAATATTTGTGTGTCCCCTCCTGTAGCTGCCTCTGTTTCGACAGGTTCCCTGGATAGCTGGAATTGACCTGGCCCTTGGAAAGTGGGGAAGGGGTGAAATCCGTTGGGCCCACGGATGGATACCTTGGATCCATGGACCTAGAGCAGGTCTAATCACCTGGGATACGAACCCACGGTGGAAATAAGGGGAGGAGATATGGGAAGGGGGGGGGGGGGAAGGATGTTTCCCTGGAACCAAACCTCACATAAACCCGGACACTCACACACACACACCTTCACCCGAACACTCACAGGGGCACTCACACTCACACACTCCCATAGACTGTGATAAGGGAGACCATCTGAAGGGACACAGATGGTCTCCTGGACCCACAGGTATAACCGGACACACACACACCCGGACACTCACAGGGACACTCACACACACTCGCCCGGACACTCACAGGGATATACACACTCACACACAGACACACATCCATAGACACAAACTGTGATAAGGGAGACCATCTGAGGGGACACAGATGGCCTCCTGGACACACAAGTATATATCAATATTTAATTTAATATTATTTTTTTAATTTTATTAAATAAGTAATCAAATTAATGTTTTTTAATAAAATTATTATTTATTAAATTATTAAATAATTATATTAATAAAACTAATTAAATTAAATTTAATAATTAAATATTTATTATTTAATTTACAAATATGACAGATTTTTTAAATATATATATTTATATTTATATATATATATATATATATATATATATATATATATATATATATATATATATATATATATATATATATAATATATATATATATATATTATTAAATATGACCGAAAAAGTAAGATTAATAATTCTAACACGAATTTTCTCAATCTTTCGTACATTACGCTTCACTGTTGGAGGTAAATCAAAAATCACTTCTCCAAAAATTCATTTTTATTTATATATATATATATATATATATATATATATATATATATATATATATATATATATATATATATATATATATATATATATATATATATATATATATATATATATATATAATACATACATGCGAACAAGCCTTAATGGTCCCCAGGACTATATGCAACTGAAAACTCACATGCCAGAAGTGACCTCGAACCCATACTGCCAGGAGCAATGCAACTGGTATGTACAGGACGCCTTAATCCGCTTGTGTCAATTTTAAAGGAATATATTAGTGAATATTTATTTATGTAAATTGATATATATATATATTATATATATATATATATATATATATTATAATATATATATATATATATATATATTTATATATATATATATAATATATATATATAAAGAGAATGTCTGTCTATGTAATGAGGCCACATGCTGGAGGCTGCAGCCATACACAGATTTATTTTAAAATTTATTTATTAATATATTATTAAGGCTTATTATTACTAAATTAATGTATTTGTAGAGGGAATGGTCTGGGGTAGGGAACGGGCATAGGTTGGTCAGTGTTGACTTTAGCTAAAGGGTTTAGGAATAATTATTAATTATTCTTATCACACCCCCCCCCCCCTAGCAATTTAATTAAAGTTAATTGTAAAATAATGCTTGAGATGGCTGAAGACTTTTTCGTACTTAGAAAAAACCTAAATTAAAACACATAAAGAAGTTTATTGGTCCTGATTTAAGTTAAAGGAAGAGGTGCAAAGGTGGTGGTGGGGGTGGGGGAGGATACGGGATTTAGAGGTGGAATGAAGAGAGGGGAACAAGGGGAGTGGTGCTGGTGAAACAGGGAGGAACAGGGGGTGCTGTACAGGTGATACAGGGATGGGGATGGGGGAACAGGGGGAGTGGTGCAGATGAAACAGGGATGAAGAGGGAGAAACAGGGGGGAGTGGTGCAGGTGAAACAGGGATGAAGAGGGAGAAACAGAGGGAGTGGTGCAGGTGAAACAGGGATGGGGATGAGGGAACAGGGGGAGTGGTGCAGGTGAAACAGGGATGGGGATGGGGGAACAGGGGGAGTGGTGCAGGTGAAACAGGGATGCAGAGGGAGAAAAAGGGGGGGAGTGGTGCAGGTGAAACAGGGATTAAAGGAAAATTTATATAAGTAGATAGATGGATGTTTACATTGATTGCTAAATATATACATTGACGGATAGACGGATGCATAGATGCATCCGTCTATCTGATGGATGGAAAGACATATGAGTAGATGGATGGATAGACAGAAGAGTTGATGGACGGATAATGGAATATAAATGTATATAATGATAAATGGTTGGTTTATGGGAAGATAGATTGATGGATTGACAGATATAAGTAGATAGATAGATGGATCCATTGATGGATTCATTTGTGCTTATCTCTTGAGGTTCTTCTTGAGATGATTTCGGGTCTTTAGTGTCCCCGCGGTCCGGTCCTCGACCAAACCTCCACCCCCAGGAAGCGGCCCGTGACAGCTGACTAATACCCAGGTACCTGTTTTACTGCAAGGTATCAGGGGCACAGGGTGAAAGAAACTCTGCCCATTGTTTCTCGGCGGCGCCCGGAATCGAACCCGGGACCACAGGATCACAAGTCCAGTGTCCAGTGTGCTGTCCGCTCGGCCGACTGGCTCCCCGGTCGGAGGGGAGCCGGTGAACAGACGAATCAGGTTAAAGAATATCTGTCGATTTGCTATTGCATCAACTGAGATTCGATATGGGACCATTAGGATTATAACCAACGAACTCTCTCCGTTTAGACGGTAGGCCTCCAGTTTGTGTGTGTGTGTGTGTGTGTGTGTGTGTGTGTGTGTGTGTGTGTGTGTGTGTGTGTGTTAGAGAGAAATAGATGTAGTAGATATAAAAAAATGGAAAAATACATATATTTGATAGGCGGGGTCCAAGAGATAATAACTCGATTCTGCAGATACATATAGTAAATACAAGGAGAAAATAAATACACACACACACACACACATTAATTGATAATGGACTGTTTTGTGTGCGTATCCATGTGTACTATTGTCAAGACCGACAGACACGTGATTGCTATGTGTGTGTAATGTGTACCTGTAATTGAACTGACATGTGTACGGTAATTATCTGTATGTGTCCATTTTAAAGGTACACATTAGTGAATGTGTATTTATGTAAATTGATTGACATATGTACGTGTGCGCGCGATTAGTGTTACTTTAATTTATATGGTTAACATTTATACGTTTGAATGACATAGTTTCCCATTATTGTCACATTTTTTGTTACATGTCTACTATTGTCAAGATGGACAGACACGTCCAGCTATGAGTGTTTATGTGTACCAGTAATTGAACTGACATGTGTACTGCAACTATCTGCGTGTGTCCATTTTAAAGGAATATATTAGTGAATGTTGTATTTATGTAAATTGATTGGAATATGTATGTGGACGCTCGGTTAGTGTAACTGTAATTTATATGGTTAACGTTTGCATGACATAGTTTCCCCTCATTGTCACATTTTTTGTTACTATTTCGCTGTTCACTTTCACTCTCTCTGAATCCCGTGGACTAATTGTGCTCACGTGTGTTTGTGTAGGGAAGGGGGAACCATAGGCTTTTCTACACAATAATTTGCAACTATTTGCTGAGAAAAGTTTCAAAAGATCATCTATGTTTATAATAAGTCTTCTTTTTCTAACATACAGTCAATCACACAGTACCTAACCTCAGTCAGAAACACTTTTCTTACTATATCTCGCAACGTGTTTTGCATATATATCCTATCTTAAATAATTAACAATTTTAATTCATAACTGCCAACCCCCCTCCCATCCAAAGCTTTCAAAGCCACCAAACATCATTCCTTTCCCTTAACCTCTCCCAAATTATCTTTTGCACCAATTCACAAACAAGGGGGCTTTATAGCTGAGTGGACGTCGCTCTCGACTCGTAATCGTAGCTCATTCGATCCCACGGTGATGGAACAAGCGGAAATCAGCAGAGTTTCTATCATTCTGATGCCCCTGTTACCTAGCAGTAAATATGTACCTGGGCGTTAGACAGCTGTTAAGGGCTGCTTCCTGGGTGTGTGTGTGTGGAATGTTTTTTATTAGTAATAATTGATTGATTGACAGTCGAGAGGCGGGCCGAAAGAGTAGAGCTCAACCCACGCAAGCATAACTAGGTGAACACAACTAGATAAATACTAACCAAACCACGATCTCGACAATCCATTACACACACAACCCCCCCTCCCCCTCCCCCCCCAAACTCCCGAAATCGTTCTACCTAAATCAATAAAAAATTAAAACAAATCAATTAATTCACCACAAAGAGTAACTATAAATAAAGGAACCAAATTTGAGACATACAGCGACTCCAGCGTGGGTCTAGTAGGAAGAGAACGTGTTCTCATCTGGATAGATTGCGATCGAGTCTGTCGGAACGGGTGTGTAACTGCAGGGCACAAATATTTGTGTGTCCCCATCCTGTAGCTGCCTCTGTTTCGACAGGTTCCCTGGATAGCTGGAATTGACCTGGCCCTTGGAAAGTGGGGAAGGGGTTGAAATCCGTTGGGCCCACGGATGGATACCTTGGATCCATGGACCTAGAGCAGGTCTAATCACCTGGGATACGAACCCACGGTGGAAATAAGGGAGGAGATATGGGAAGGGGGGGGGGGGGGGAAGGATGTTTCCCTGGAACCAAACCTCACATAAACCCGGACACTCACACACACACACCTTCACCCGAACACTCACAGGGGCACTCACACTCACACACTCCCATAGACTGTGATAAGGGAGACCATCTGAAGGGACACAGATGGTCTCCTGGACCCACAGGTATAACCGGACACACACACACCCGGACACTCACAGGGACACTCACACACACTCGCCCGGACACTCACAGGGATATACACACTCACACACAGACACACATCCATAGACACAAACTGTGATAAGGGAGACCATCTGAGGGGACACAGATGGCCTCCTGGACACACAAGTATATATCAATATTTAATTTAATATTTATTTTTTTAATTTTATTAAATAAGTAATCAAATTAATGTTTTTTAATAAATTATTATTTTATTAAATTATTAAATAATTATATTATAAAACTAATTAAATTAAATTTAATAATTAAATATTTATTATTTAATTTACAAATATGACAGATTTTTTAAATATATATATTTATATTTATATATATATATATATATATATATATATATATATATATATATATATATATATATATATATATATATATATATATATATATATATATTATTAAATATGACCGAAAAAGTAAGATTAATAATTCTAACACGAATTTTCTCAATCTTTCGTACATTACGCTTCACTGTTGGAGGTAAATCAAAAATCACTTCTCCAAAATTCATTTTTATTTATATATATATATATATATATATATATATATATATATATATATATATATATATATATATATATATATATATATATATATATATATATATATATATATATATATATATATATATATATATATATATATATATATACATACATGCGAACAAGCCTTAATGTCCCAGGACTATATGCAACTGAAAACTCACATGCCAGAAGTGACTCGAACCCATACTGCCAGGAGCAATGCAACTGGTATGTACAGGACGCCTTAATCCGCTTGTGTCAATTTTAAAGGAATATATTAGTGAATATTTATTTATGTAATTGATATATATAATATATATATATATATATATATATTATATATATATATATATAGTATATTTATATATATATATATAATATATATATATAAAGAGAATGTCTGTCTATGTAATGAGGCCACATGCTGGAGGCTGCAGCCATACACAGATTTATTTTAAAATTTATTTATTAATATATTATTAAGGCTATTATTACTAAAATTAATGTATTTGTAGAGGGAATGGTCTGGGGTAGGGAACGGGCATAGGTTGGTCAGTGTTGACTTTAGCTAAAGGGTTTAGGAATAATTATTAATATTCTTATCACACCCCCCCCCCCCTAGCAATTTAATTAAAGTTAATTGTAAAATAATGCTTGAGATGGCTGAAGACTTTTTCGTACTTAGAAAAAACCTAAATTAAACACATAAAGAAGTTTATTGGTCCTGATTTAAGTTAAAGGAAGAGGTGCAAAGGTGGTGGTGGGGGTGGGGGAGGATACGGGATTTAGAGGTGGAATGAAGAGAGGGGAACAAGGGGAGTGGTGCTGGTGAAACAGGGAGGAACAGGGGGTGCTGTACAGGTGATACAGGGATGGGGATGGGGGAACAGGGGGAGTGGTGCAGATGAAACAGGATGAAGAGGGAGAAACAGGGGGGAGTGGTGCAGGTGAAACAGGGGATGAAGAGGGAGAAAACAGAGGGAGTGGTGCAGGTGAAACAGGGATGGGGATGAGGGAACAGGGGGAGTGGTGCAGGTGAAACAGGGATGGGGATGGGGGAACAGGGGGAGTGGTGCAGGTGAAACAGGGATGCAGAGGGAGAAAAAGGGGGGAGTGGTGCAGGTGGAAACAGGGATTAAAGGAAAATTTATATAAGTAGATAGATGGATGTTTACATTGATTGCTAAATATATACATTGACGGATAGACGGATGCATAGATGCATCCGTCTATCTGATGGATGGAAAGACATATGAGTAGATGGATGGATAGACAGAAGAGTTGATGGACGGATAAATGGAATATAAATGTATATAATGATAAATGGTTGGTTTATGGGAAGATAGATTGATGGATTGACAGATATAAGTAGATAGATAGATGGATCCATTGATGGATTCATTTGTGCTTATCTCTTGAGGTTCTTCTTGAGATGATTTCGGGTCTTTAGTGTCCCCGCGGTCCGGTCCCTCGACCAAACCTCCACCCCCAGGAAGCGGCCCGTGACAGCTGACTAATACCCAGGTACCTGTTTTACTGCAAGGTATCAGGGGCACAGGGTGAAAGAAAACTCTGCCCATTGTTCTCGGCGGCGCCCGGAATCGAACCCGGGACCACAGGATCACAAGTCCAGTGTCCCAGTGTGCTGTCCGCTCGGGCCCGACTGGCTCCCCGGTCGGAGGGGAGCCGGTGAACAGACGAATCAGGTTAAAGAATAATTCTGTCGATTTGCTATTGCATCAACTGAGATTCGGATATGGGACCATTAGGATTATAACCAACGAACTCTCTCCGTTTAGACGGTAGGGCCTCCAGTTTGTGTGTGTGTGTGTGTGTGTGTGTGTGTGTGTGTGTGTGTGTGTGTGTGTGTGTGTGTGTGTGTGTGTTAGAGAGAAATAGATGTAGTAGATATAAAAAATGGAAAAATACATATATTTGATAGGCGGGGTCCAAGAGATAATAACTCGATTCTGCAGATACATATAGTAAATACAAGGAGAAAATAAATACACACACACACACACACATTAATTGAATAATGGAACTGTTTTGTCGTGCGTATCCATGTGTTACTATTGTCAAGACCGACAGACACGTGATGCTATGTGTGTGTATGTGTACCTGTAATTGAACTGACATGTGTACGGTAATTATCTGTATGTGTCCATTTTAAAGGTACACATTAGTGAATGTGTATTTATGTAAATTGATTGACATATGTACGTGTGCGCGCGATTAGTGTTACTTTAATTTATATGGTTAACATTTATACGTTTGAATGACATAGTTTCCCATTATTGTCACATTTTTTGTTACATGTCTACTATTGTCAAGATGGACAGACACGTCCAGCTATGAGTGTTTATGTGTACCAGTAATTGAACTGACATGTGTACTGCAACTATCTGCGTGTGTCCATTTTAAAGGAATATATTAGTGAATGTTTATTTATGTAAATTGATTGGAATATGTATGTGGACGCTCGGTTAGTGTAACTGTAATTTATATGGTTAACGTTTGCATGACATAGTTTCCCTCATTGTCACATTTTTTGTTACTATTTCGCTGTTCACTTTCACTCTCTCTGAATCCCGTGGACTAATTGTGCTCACGTGTGTTTGTGTAGGGAAGGGGGAACCATAGGCTTTTCACACAATAATTTGCAACTATTTGCTGAGAAAAGTTTCAAAAGATCATCTATGTTTATAATAAGTCTTCTTTTTCCTAACATACAAGTCAATCACACAGTACCTAACCTCAGTCAGAAACACTTTTCTTACTATATCTCGCAACGTGTTTTGCATATATATCCTATCTTAAATAATTAACAATTTTAATTCATAACTGCCAACCCCCCTCCCATCCAAAGCTTTCAAAGCCACCAAACATCATTCCTTTCCCTTAACCTCTCCCAAATTATCTTTTGCACCAATTCACAAACAAGGGGGGCTTTATAGCTGAGTGGACGTCGCTCTCGACTCGTAATCGTAGCTCATTCGATCCCACGGTGATGGAACAAGCGGAAATCAGCAGAGTTTCTATCATTCTGATGCCCCTGTTACCTAGCAGTAAATATGTACCTGGGCGTTAGACAGCTGTTAAGGGCTGCTTCCTGGGTGTGTGTGTGTGGAATGTTTTTTATTAGTAATAATTGATTGATTGACAGTCGAGAGGCGGGCCGAAAGAGTAGAGCTCAACCCACGCAAGCATAACTAGGTGAACACAACTAGATAAATACTAACCAACCACGATCTCGACAATCCATTACACACACAACCCCCCCTCCCCCTCCCCCCCCCCAAACTCCCGAAATCGTTCTACCTAAATCAATAAAAAATTAAAACAAATCAATTAATTCACCACAAAGAGTAACTATAAATAAAGGAACCAAATTTGAGACATACAGCGACTCCAGCGTGGTCTAGTAGGAAGAGAACGTGTTCTCATCTGGATAGATTGCGATCGAGTCTGTCGGAACGGGTGTGTAACTGCAGGGCACAAATATTTGTGTGTCCCCTCCTGTAGCTGCCTCTGTTTCGACAGGTTCCCTGGATAGCTGGAATTGACCCTGGCCCTTGGAAAGTGGGGAAGGGGTGAAATCCGTTGGGCCCACGGATGGATACCTTGGATCCATGGACCTAGAGCAGGTCTAATCACCTGGGATTCGAACCCACGGGTGGAAATAAGGGAGGAGATATGGGAAGGGGGGGGGGGGGAAGGATGTTTCCCTGGAACCAAACCTCACATAAACCCGGACACTCACACACACACACCCTCACCCGAACTCTCACAGGGGCACTCACACTCACACACTCCCATAGACTGTGATAAGGGAGACCATCTGAAGGGACACAGATGGCCTCCTGGACCCACAGGTATAACCGGACACAGACACACCCGGACACTCACAGGGACACTCACACACACTCGCCCGGACACTCACAGGGATATACACACTCACACACAGACACACATCCATAGACACAAACTGTGATAAGGGAGGACCATCTGAGGGGACACAGATGGCCTCCTGGACACACAAGTATATATCAATATTTAATTTAATATTTATTTTTTTAATTTTATTAAATAAGTAATCAAATTAATGTTTTTTAATAAATTATTATTTTATTAAATTATTAAATAATTATATTAATAAAACAAATTAAATTAAATTTAATAATTAAATATTTATTATTTAATTTACAAATATGACAGATTTTTTAAATATATATATTTATATATATATATATATATATATATATATATACTATATATATATATATATATATATACATATATATATATATATATATATATATATATTATATATATAAATATCTATATATATATATATATATATATATATATATATATATAATCTATATATATATATACATATATATATATATATATATACATACATACATGCGAACAAGCCTTAATGGTCCCCAGGACTATATGCAACTGAAAACTCACATGCCAGAAAGTGACTCGAACCCATACTGCCAGGAGCAATGCAACTGGTATGTACAGGACGCCTTAATCCGCTTGTGTCAATTTTAAAGGAATATATTAGTGAATATTTATTTATGTAAATTGATATATATATAGTATATATATATATATATATATATATATATATATATAATATATATAATATATATATAATATATATATAAAGAGAATGTCTGTCTATGTAATGAGGCCACATGCTGGAGGCTGCAGCCATACACAGATTTATTTTAAAATTGATTTATTAATATATTATTAAGGCTTATTATTACTAAATTAATGTATTTGTAGAGGGAATGGTCTGGGGTAGGGAACGGGCATAGGTTGGTCAGTGTTGACTTTAGCTAAAGGATTTAGGAATAATTATTAATTATTCTTATCACTCCCCCCCCCCTACCAATTTAATTAAAGTTAATTGTAAAATAATGCTTGAGATGGCTGAAGACTTTTTCGTACTTAGAAAAAAACCTAAATTAAACACATAAAGAAGTTTATTGGTCCTGATTTAAGTTAAAGGAAGAGGTGCAAAGGTGGTGGTGGGGGTGGGGGGAGGATACGGGATTTAGAGGTGGAATGAAGAGAGGGAACAAGGGGAGTGGTGCTGGTGAAACAGGGAGGAACAGGGGGTGCTGTACAGGTGATACAGGGATGGGGATGGGGGAACAGGGGGAGTGGTGCAGATGAAACAGGGATGAAGAGGGAGAAACAGGGGGGAGTGGTGCAGGTGAAACAGGGATGAAGAGGGAGAAACAGAGGGAGTGGTGCAGGTGAAACAGGGATGGGGATGAGGGAACAGGGGGAGTGGTGCAGGTGAAACAGGGATGGGGATGGGGGAACAGGGGGAGTGGTGCAGGTGAAACAGGGATGCAGAGGGAGAAACAGGGGGGAGTGGTGCAGGTGAAACAGGGATTAAAGGAAAATTTATATAAGTAGATAGATGGATGCTTACATTGATTGCTAAATATATACATTGACGGATAAACGGATGCATAGATGCATCCGTCTATCTGATGGATGGAAAGACATATGAGTAGATGGATGGATAGACAGAAGAGTTGATGGACGGATAAATGGAATATAAATGTATATAATGATAAATGGTTGGTTTATGGGAAGATAGATTGATGGATTGACAGATATAAGTAGATAGATAGATGGATCCATTGATGGATTCATTTGTGCTTATCTCTTGAGGTTCTTCTTGAGATGATTTCGGGTCTTTAGTGTCCCCGCGGTCCGGTCCTCGACCAAACCTCCACCCCAGGAAGCGGCCCGTGGACAGCTGACTAATACCCAGGTACCTATTTTACTGCAAGGTATCAGGGGCACAGGGTGAAAGAAACTCTGCCCATTGTTTCTCGGCGGCGCCCGGAATCGAACCCGGGACCACAGGATCACAAGTCCAGTGTCCAGTGTGCTGTCCGCTCGGCCCGACTGGCTCCCCGGTCGGAGGGGAGCCGGTGAACAGGCGAATCAGGTTAAAGAATATCTGTCGATTTGCTATTGCATCAACTGAGATTCGATATGGGACCATTAGGATTATAACCAACGAACTCTCTCCGTTTAGACGGTAGGCCTCCAGTTTGTGTGTGTGTGTGTGTGTGTGTGTGTGTGTGTGTGTGTGTGTGTGTGTGTGTGTGTGTGTGTGTGTGTGTGTGTGTTAGAGAGAAATAGATGTAGTAGATATAAAAAAATGGAAAAATACATATATTTGATAGGCGGGGTCCAAGAGCTAATAACTCGATTCTGCAGATACATATAGTAAATACAAGGAGAAAATAAATACACACCACACACACACATTAATTGATAATGGACTGTTTTGTGTGCGTATCCATGTGTACTATTGCCAAGACCGATAGACACGTGAAGCTATGTGTGTGTATGTGTACCTGTAATTGAACTGACATGTGTACGGTAATTATCTGTATGTGTCCATTTTAAAGGTACACATTAGTGAATGTGTATTTATGTAAATTGATTGACATATGTACGTGTGCGCGCGATTAGTGTTACTTTAATTTATATGGTTAACATTTATACGTTTGAATGACATAGTTTCCCATTATTGTCACATTTTTTGTTACATGTCTACTATTGTCAAGATGGACAGACACGTCCAGCTATGAGTGTTTATGTGTACCAGTAATTGAACTGACATGTGTACTGCAACTATCTGCGTGTGTCCATTTTAAAGGAATATATTAGTGAATGTTTATTTATGTAAATTGATTGGAATATGTATGTGGACGCTCGGTTAGTGTAACTGTAATTTATATGGTTAACGTTTGCATGACATAGTTCCCCCGTATTGTCACATTTTTTGTTACTATTTCGCTGTTCACTTTCACTCTCTCTGAATCCCGTGGACTAATTGTGCTCACGTGTGATTGTGTGGGTAAGGGGGAACCATAGGCTTTTCACACAATAATTTGCAACTATTTGCTGAGAAAAGTTTCAAAAGATCATCTATGTTTATAATAAGTCTTCTTTTTCCTAACATACAAGTCAATCACACAGTACCTAACCTCAGTCAGAAACACTTTTCTTACTATATCTCGCAACGTCTTTTGCATATATATCCTATCTTAAATAATTAACAATTTTAATTCATAACTGCCAACCCCCCTCCCATCCAAAGCTTTCAAAGCCACCAAACATCATTCCTTTCCCTTAACCTCTCCCAAATTATCTTTTGCACCAATTCACAAACAAGGGGGCTTTATAGCTGAGTGGACGTCGCTCTCGACTCGTAATCGTAGCTCATTCGATCCCACGGTGATGGAACAAGCGGAAATCAGCAGAGTTTCTATCATTCTGATGCCCCTGTTACCTAGCAGTAAATATGTACCTGGGCGTTAGACAGCTGTTACGGGCTGCTTCCTGGGTGTGTGTGTGTGGAATGTTTTTTATTAGTAATAATTGATTGATTGACAGTCGAGAGGCGGGCCGAAAGAGTAGAGCTCAACCCACGCAAGCATAACTAGGTGAACACAACTAGATAAATACTAACCAACCACGATCTCGACAATCCATTACACACACAACCCCCCCTCCCCCTCCCCCCCCCCCAAACTCCCGAAATCGTTCTACCTAAATCAATAAAAAATTAAAACAAATCAATTAATTCACCACAAAGAGTAACTATAAATAAAGGAACCAAATTTGAGACATACAGCGACTCCAGCGTGGTCTAGTAGGAAGAGAACGTGTTCTCATCTGGATAGATTGCGATCGAGTCTGTCGGAACGGGTGTGTAACTGCAGGGCACAAATATTTGTGTGTCCCCTCCTGTAGCTGCCTCTGTTTCGACAGGTTCCCTGGATAGCTGGAATTGACCTGGCCCTTGGAAAGTGGGGAAGGGGTGAAATCCGTTGGGCCCACGGATGGATACCTTGGATCCATGGACCTAGAGCAGGTCTAATCACCTGGGATTCGAACCCACGGTGGAAATAAGGGAGGAGATATGGGAAGGGGGGGGGGGGAAGGATGTTTCCCTGGAACCAAACCTCACATAAACCCGGACACTCACACACACACACCCTCACCCGAACACTCACAGGGGCACTCACACTCACACACTCCCATAGACTGTGATAAGGGAGACCATCTGAAGGGACACAGATGGCCTCCTGGACCCACAGGTATAACCGGACACACACACACCCGGACACTCACAGGGACACTCACACTCGCCCGGACACTCACAGGGATATACACACTCACACACAGACACACATCCATAGACACAAACTATGATAAGGGAGACCATCTGAGGGGACACAGATGGCCTCCTGGACACACAAGTATATATCAATATTTAATTTAATATTTATTTTTTTAATTTTATTAAATAAGTAATCAAATTAATGTTTTTTAATAAATTATTATTTTATTAAATTATTAAATAATTATATTAATAAAACAAATTAAATTAAATTTAATAATTAAATATTTATTATTTAATTTACAAATATGACAGATTTTTTAAATATATATATTTATATATATATATATATATATATATATATATATATATATATATATATACATATGTATATATATATATATATATATATATATATATATATATATATATATATATATATATATATATATATATATATATATATATATACATACATGCGAACAAGCCTTAATGGTCCCCAGGACTATATGCAACTGAAAACTCACATGCCAGAAGTGACTCGAACCCATACTGCCAGGAGCAATGCAACTGGTATGTACAGGACGCCTTAATCCGCTTGTGTCAATTTTAAAGGAATATATTAGTGAATATTTATTTATGTAAATTGATATATATATATATATATATATATATATATATATATATATATATATATATATATATATATATATATATATATATATATATATATATATATATAAAGAGAATGTCTGTCTACGTAATGAGGCCACATGCTGGAGGCTGCAGCCATACACAGATTTATTTAAAATTTATTTATTAATATATTATTAAGGCTTATTATTACTAAATTAATGTATTTGTAGAGGGAATGGTCTGGGGTAGGGAACGGGCATAGGTTGGTCAGTGTTGACTTTAGCTAAAGGATTTAGGAATAATTATTAATTATTCTTATCACTCCCCCCCCTACCAATTTAATTAAAGTTAATTGTAAAATAATGCTTGAGATAGCTGAAGACTTTTTTCGTACTTAGAAAAAACCTAAATTAAACACATAAAGAAGTTTATTGGTCCTGATTTAAGTTAAAGGAAGAGGTGCAAAGGTGGTGGTGGGGGTGGGGGGAGGATACGGGATTTAGAGGTGGAATGAAGAGAGGGAACAAGGGGAGTGGTGCTGGTGAAACAGGGAGGAACAGGGGGTGCTGTACAGGTGATACAGGGATGGGGATGGGGGAACAGGGGGAGTGGTGCAGATGAAACAGGGATGAAGAGGGAGAAACAGGGGGGAGTGGTGCAGGTGAAACAGGGATGAAGAGGGAGAAACAGAGGGAGTGGTGCAGGTGAAACAGGGATGGGGATGAGGGAACAGGGGAGTGGTGCAGGTGAAACAGGGATGGGGATGGGGGAACAGGGGGAGTGGTGCAGGTGAAACAGGGATGCAGAGGGAGAAACAGGGGGGAGAAGTGCAGGTGAAACAGGGATTAAAGGAAAATTTATATAAGTAGATAGATGGATGTTTACATTGATTGCTAAATATATACATTGACGGATAGACGGATGCATAGATGCATCCGTCTATCTGATGGATGGAAAGACATATGAGTAGATGGATGGATAGACAGAAGAGTTGATGGACGGATAAATGGAATATAAATGTATATAATGATAAATGGTTGGTTTATGGGAAGATAGATTGATGGATTGACAGATATAAGTAGATAGATAGATGGATCCATTGATGGATTCATTTGTGCTTATCTCTTGAGGTTCTTCTTGAGATGATTTCGGGTCTTTAGTGTCCCCGCGGTCCGGTCCTCGACCAAACCTCCACCCCCAGGAAGCGGCCCGTGACAGCTGACTAATACCCAGGTACCTGTTTTACTGCAAGGTATCAGGGGCACAGGGTGAAAGAAACTCTGCCCATTGTTTCTCGGCGGCGCCCGGAATCGAACCCGGGACCACAGGATCACAAGTCCAGTGTCCAGTGTGCTGTCCGCTCGGCCGACTGGCTCCCCGGTCGGAGGGGAGCCGGTGAACAGGCGAATCAGGTTAAAGAATATCTGTCGATTTGCTATTGCATCAACTGAGATTCGATATGGGACCATTAGGATTATAACCAACGAACTCTCTCCGTTTAGACGGTAGGCCTCCAGTTTGTGTGTGTGTGTGTGTGTGTGTGTGTGTGTGTGTGTGTGTGTGTGTGTGTGTTAGAGAGAAATAGATGTAGTAGATATAAAAAAATGGAAAAATACATATATTTGATAGGCGGGGTCCAAGAGCTAATAACTCGATTCTGCAGATACATATAGTAAATACAAGGAGAAAATAAATACACACACACACACACATTAATTGATAATGGACTGTTTTGTGTGCGTATCCATGTGTACTATTGCCAAGACCGATAGACACGTGAAGCTATGTGTGTGTATGTGTACCTGTAATTGAACTGACATGTGTACGGTAATTATCTGTATGTGTCCATTTTAAAGGTACACATTAGTGAATGTGTATTTATGTAAATTGATTGACATATGTACGTGTGCGCGCGATTAGTGTTACTTTAATTTATATGGTTAACATTTATACGTTTGAATGACATAGTTTCCCATTATTGTCACATTTTTTGTTACATGTCTACTATTGTCAAGATGGACAGACACGTCCAGCTATGAGTGTTTATGTGTACCAGTAATTGAACTGACATGTGTACTGCAACTATCTGCGTGTGTCCATTTTAAAGGAATATATTAGTGAATGTTTATTTATGTAAATTGATTGGAATATGTATGTGGACGCTCGGTTAGTGTAACTGTAATTTATATGGTTAACGTTTGCATGACATAGTTCCCCCGTATTGTCACATTTTTTGTTACTATTTCGCTGTTCACTTTCACTCTCTCTGAATCCCGTGGACTAATTGTGCTCACGTGTGATTGTGTGGGTAAGGGGGAACCATAGGCTTTTCACACAATAATTTGCAACTATTTGCTGAGAAAAGTTTCAAAAGATCATCTATGTTTATAATAAGTCTTCTTTTTCCTAACATACAAGTCAATCACACAGTACCTAACCTCAGTCAGAAACACTTTTCTTACTATATCTCGCAACGTCTTTTGCATATATATCCTATCTTAAATAATTAACAATTTTAATTCATAACTGCCAACCCCCCTCCCATCCAAAGCTTTCAAAGCCACCAAACATCATTCCTTTCCCTTAACCTCTCCCAAATTATCTTTTGCACCAATTCACAAACAAGGGGGCTTTATAGCTGAGTGGACGTCGCTCTCGACTCGTAATCGTAGCTCATTCGATCCCACGGTGATGGAACAAGCGGAAATCAGCAGAGTTTCTATCATTCTGATGCCCCTGTTACCTAGCAGTAAATATGTACCTGGGCGTTAGACAGCTGTTACGGGCTGCTTCCTGGGTGTGTGTGTGTGGAATGTTTTTTATTAGTAATAATTGATTGATTGACAGTCGAGAGGCGGGCCGAAAGAGTAGAGCTCAACCCACGCAAGCATAACTAGGTGAACACAACTAGATAAATACTAACCAACCACGATCTCGACAATCCATTACACACACAACCCCCCCTCCCCCCTCCCCCCCCCCCCAAACTCCCGAAATCGTTCTACCTAAATCAATAAAAAATTAAAACAAATCAATTAATTCACCACAAAGAGTAACTATAAATAAAGGAACCAAATTTGAGACATACAGCGACTCCAGCGTGGTCTAGTAGGAAGAGAACGTGTTCTCATCTGGATAGATTGCGATCGAGTCTGTCGGAACGGGTGTGTAACTGCAGGGCACAAATATTTGTGTGTCCCCTCCTGTAGCTGCCTCTGTTTCGACAGGTTCCCTGGATAGCTGGAATTGACCTGGCCCTTGGAAAGTGGGGAAGGGGTGAAATCCGTTGGGCCCACGGATGGATACCTTGGATCCATGGACCTAGAGCAGGTCTAATCACCTGGGATTCGAACCCACGGTGGAAATAAGGGAGGAGATATGGGAAGGGGGGGGGGGGAAGGATGTTTCCCTGGAACCAAACCTCACATAAACCCGGACACTCACACACACACACCCTCACCCGAACACTCACAGGGGCACTCACACTCACACACTCCCATAGACTGTGATAAGGGAGACCATCTGAAGGGACACAGATGGCCTCCTGGACCCACAGGTATAACCGGACACACACACACCCGGACACTCACAGGGACACTCACACTCGCCCGGACACTCACAGGGATATACACACTCACACACAGACACACATCCATAGACACAAACTATGATAAGGGAGACCATCTGAGGGGACACAGATGGCCTCCTGGACACACAAGTATATATCAATATTTAATTTAATGTTTATTTTTTTAATTTTATTAAATAAGTAATCAAATTAATGTTTTTTAATAAATTATTATTTTATTAAATTATTAAATAATTATATTAATAAAACAAATTAAATTAAATTTAATAATTAAATATTTATTATTTAATTTACAAATATGACAGATTTTTTAAATATATATATTTATATATATATATATATATATATATATATATATATATATATATATATACATATGTATATATATATATATATATATATATATATATATATATATATATATATATATATATATATATATATATATATATATATATATATACATACATGCGAACAAGCCTTAATGGTCCCCAGGACTATATGCAACTGAAAACTCACATGCCAGAAGTGACTCGAACCCATACTGCCAGGAGCAATGCAACTGGTATGTACAGGACGCCTTAATCCGCTTGTGTCAATTTTAAAGGAATATATTAGTGAATATTTATTTATGTAAATTGATATATATATATATATATATATATATATATATATATATATATATATATATATATATATATATATATATATATATATATATATATATATATATATATATATATATATATAAAGAGAATGTCTGTCTACGTAATGAGGCCACATGCTGGAGGCTGCAGCCATACACAGATTTATTTTAAAATTTATTTATTAATATATTATTAAGGCTTATTATTACTAAATTAATGTATTTGTAGAGGGAATGGTCTGGGGTAGGGAACGGGCATAGGTTGGTCAGTGTTGACTTTAGCTAAAGGATTTAGGAATAATTATTAATTATTCTTATCACTCCCCCCCCCTACCAATTTAATTAAAGTTAATTGTAAAATAATGCTTGAGATAGCTGAAGACTTTTTCGTACTTAGAAAAAACCTAAATTAAACACATAAAGAAGTTTATTGGTCCTGATTTAAGTTAAAGGAAGAGGTGCAAAGGTGGTGGTGGGGGTGGGGGGAGGATACGGGATTTAGAGGTGGAATGAAGAGAGGGAACAAGGGGAGTGGTGCTGGTGAAACAGGGAGGAACAGGGGGTGCTGTACAGGTGATACAGGGATGGGGATGGGGGAACAGGGGGAGTGGTGCAGATGAAACAGGGATGAAGAGGGAGAAACAGGGGGGAGTGGTGCAGGTGAAACAGGGATGAAGAGGGAGAAACAGAGGGAGTGGTGCAGGTGAAACAGGGATGGGGATGAGGGAACAGGGGGAGTGGTGCAGGTGAAACAGGGATGGGGATGGGGGAACAGGGGGAGTGGTGCAGGTGAAACAGGGATGCAGAGGGAGAAACAGGGGGGAGAAGTGCAGGTGAAACAGGGATTAAAGGAAAATTTATATAAGTAGATAGATGGATGTTTACATTGATTGCTAAATATATACATTGACGGATAGACGGATGCATAGATGCATCCGTCTATCTGATGGATGGAAAGACATATGAGTAGATGGATGGATAGACAGAAGAGTTGAAGGACGGATAAATGGAATATAAATGTATATAATGATAAATGGTTGGTTTATGGGAAGATAGATTGATGGATTGACAGATATAAGTAGATAGATAGATGGATCCATTGATGGATTCATTTGTGCTTATCTCTTGAGGTTCTTCTTGAGATGATTTCGGGTCTTTAGTGTCCCCGCGGTCCGGTCCTCGACCAAACCTCCACCCCCAGGAAGCGGCCCGTGACAGCTGACTAATACCCAGGTACCTGTTTTACTGCAAGGTATCAGGGGCACAGGGTGAAAGAAACTCTGCCCATTGTTTCTCGGCGGCGCCCGGAATCGAACCCGGGACCACAGGATCACAAGTCCAGTGTCCAGTGTGCTGTCCGCTCGGCCGACTGGCTCCCCGGTCGGAGGGGAGCCGGTGAACAGGCGAATCAGGTTAAAGAATATCTGTCGATTTGCTATTGCATCAACTGAGATTCGATATGGGACCATTAGGATTATAACCAACGAACTCTCTCCGTTTAGACGGTAGGCCTCCAGTTTGTGTGTGTGTGTGTGTGTGTGTGTGTGTGTGTGTGTGTGTGTGTGTGTGTGTGTGTGTGTGTGTGTGTGTGTGTGTGTGTGTGTGTGTGTGTTAGAGAGAAATAGATGTAGTAGATATAAAAAAATGGAAAAATACATATATTTGATAGGCGGGGTCCAAGAGCTAATAACTCGATTCTGCAGATACATATAGTAAATACAAGGAGAAAATAAATACACACACACACACACATTAATTGATAATGGACTGTTTTGTGTGCGTATCCATGTGTACTATTGTCAAGACCGATAGACACGTGAAACTATGTGTGTGTATGTGTACCTGTAATTGAACTGACATGTGTACGGTAATTATCTGTATGTGTCCATTTTAAAGGTACACATTAGTGAATGTGTATTTATGTAAATTGATTGACATATGTACGTGTGCGCGCGATTAGTGTTACTTTAATTTATATGGTTAACATTGACATTGACAATGTTCAAATACGTTTGAATGACATAGTTTCCCATTATTGTCACATTTTTTGTTACATGTCTACTATTGTCAAGATGGACAGACACGTCCAGCTATGAGTGTTTATGTGTACCAGTAATTGAACTGACATGTGTACTGCAACTATCTGCGTGTGTCCATTTTAAAGGAATATATTAGTGAATGTTTATTTATGTAAATTGATTGGAATATGTATGTGGACGCTCGGTTAGTGTAACTGTAATTTATATGGTTAACGTTTGCATGACATAGTTTCCCCTCATTGTCACATTTTTTGTTACTATTTCGCTGTTCACTTTCACTCTCTCTGAATCCCGTGGACTAATTGTGCTCACGTGGGTTTGTGTAGGGAAGGGGGAACCATAGGCTTTTCACACAATAATTTGCAACTATTTGCTGACAAAAGTTTCAAAAGATCATCTATGTTTATAATAAGTCTTCTTTTTCCTAACATACAAGTCAATCACACAGTACCTAACCTCAGTCAGAAACACTTTTCTTACTATATCTCGCAACGTCTTTTGCATATATATCCTATCTTAAATAATTAACAATTTTAATTCATAACTGCCAACCCCCCTCCCATCCAAAGCTTTCAAAGCCACCAAACATCATTCCTTTCCCTTAACCTCTCCCAAATTATCTTTTGCACCAATTCACAAACAAGGGGGCTTTATAGCTGAGTGGACGTCGCTCTCGACTCGTAATCGTAGCTCATTCGATCCCACGGTGATGGAACAAGCGGAAATCAGCAGAGTTTCTATCATTCTGATGCCCCTGTTACCTAGCAGTAAATATGTACCTGGGCGTTAGACAGCTGTTAAGGGCTGCTTCCAGGGTGTGTGTGTGTGGAATGTTTTTTATTAGTAATAATTGATTGATTGACAGTCGAGAGGCGGGCCGAAAGAGTAGAGCTCAACCCACGCAAGCATAACTAGGTGAACACAACTAGATAAATACTAACCAACCACGATCTCGACAATCCATTACACACACAACCCCCCCTCCCCCTCCCCCCCCCCAAACTCCCGAAATCGTTCTACCTAAATCAATAAAAAATTAAAACAAATCAATTAATTCACCACAAAGAGTAACTATAAATAAAGGAACCAAATTTGAGACATACAGCGACTCCAGCGTGGTCTAGTAGGAAGAGAACGTGTTCTCATCTGGATAGATTGCGATCGAGTCTGTCGGAACGGGTGTGTAACTGCAGGGCACAAATATTTGTGTGTCCCCTCCTGTAGCTGCCTCTGTTTCGACAGGTTCCCTGGATAGCTGGAATTGACCTGGCCCTTGGAAAGTGGGGAAGGGGTGAAATCCGTTGGGCCCACGGATGGATACCTTGGATCCATGGACATAGAGCAGGTCTAATCACCTGGGATACGAACCCACGGTGGAAATAAGGGAGGAGATATGGGAAGGGGGGGGGGGGAAGGATGTTTCCCTGGAACCAAACCTCACATAAACCCGGACACTCACACACACACACCTTCACCCGAACACTCACAGGGGCACTCACACTCACACACTCCCATAGACTCTGATAAGGGAGACCATCTGAAGGGACACAGATGGCCTCCTGGACCCACAGGTATAACCGGACACACACACACCCGGACACTCACAGGGACACTCACACACACTCGCCCGGACACTCACAGGGATATACACACTCACACACAGACACACATCCATAGACACAAACTGTGATAAGGGAGACCATCTGAGGGGACACAGATGGCCTCCTGGACACACAAGTATATATCAATATTTAATTTAATATTTATTTTTTTAATTTTATTAAATAAGTAATCAAATTAATGTTTTTTAATAAATTATTATTTTATTAAATTATTAAATAATTATATTAATAAAACTAATTAAATTAAATTTAATAATTAAATATTTATTATTTAATTTACAAATATGACAGATTTTTTAAATATATATATTTATATTTATATATATATATATATATATATATATATATATATATATATATATATATATATATATATATATATATATATATATATATATATATATATATATATATATATATATTATTAAATATGACCGAAAAAGTAAGATTAATAATTCTAACACGAATTTTCTCAATCTTTCGTACATTACGCTTCACTGTTGGAGGTAAATCAAAAATCACTTCTCCAAAATTCATTTTTATTTATATATATATATATATATATATATATATATATATATATATATATATATATATATATATATATATATATATATATATATATATATATATATATATACATACATGCGAACAAGCCTTAATGGTCCCCAGGACTATATGCAACTGAAAACTCACATGCCAGAAGTGACTCGAACCCATACTGCCAGGAGCAATGCAACTGGTATGTACAGGACGCCTTAATCCGCTTGTGTCAATTTTAAAGGAATATATTAGTGAATATTTATTTATGTAAATTGATATATATATATATATATATATATATATATATATATATATATATATATATATATTTATATATATATATATAATATATATATATAAAGAGAATGTCTGTCTATGTAATGAGGCCACATGCTGGAGGCTGCAGCCATACACAGATTTATTTTAAAATTTATTTATTAATATATTATTAAGGCTTATTATTACTAAATTAATGTATTTGTAGAGGGAATGGTCTGGGGTAGGGAACGGGCATAGGTTGGTCAGTGTTGACTTTAGCTAAAGGGTTTAGGAATAATTATTAATTATTCTTATCACTCCCCCCCCCTACCAATTTAATTAAAGTTAATTGTAAAATAATGCTTGAGATGGCTGAAGACTTTTTCGTACTTAGAAAAAACCTAAATTAAACACATAAAGAAGTTTATTGGTCCTGATTTAAGTTAAAGGAAGAGGTGCAAAGGTGGTGGTGGGGGTGGGGGGAGGATACAGGATTTAGAGGTGGAATGAAGAGAGGGGAACAAGGGGAGTGGTGCTGGTGAAACAGGGAGGAACAGGGGGTGCTGTACAGGTGATACAGGGATGGGGATGGGGGAACAGGGGGAGTGGTGCAGATGAAACAGGGATGAAGAGGGAGAAACAGGGGGGAGTGGTGCAGGTGAAACAGGGATGAAGAGGGAGAAACAGAGGGAGTGGTGCAGGTGAAACAGGGATGGGGATGAGGGAACAGGGGGAGTGGTGCAGGTGAAACAGGGATGGGGATGGGGGAACAGGGGGAGTGGTGCAGGTGAAACAGGGATGCAGAGGGAGAAACAGGGGGGAGTGGTGCAGGTGAAACAGGGATTAAAGGAAAATTTATATAAGTAGATAGATGGATGTTTACATTGATTGCTAAATATATACATTGACGGATAGACGGATGCATAGATGCATCCGTCTATCTGATGGATGGAAAGACATATGAGTAGATGGATGGATAGACAGAAGAGTTGATGGACGGATAAATGGAATATAAATGTATATAATGATAAATGGTTGGTTTATGGGAAGATAGATTGATGGATTGACAGATATAAGTAGATAGATAGATGGATCCATTGATGGATTCATTTGTGCTTATCTCTTGAGGTTCTTCTTGAGATGATTTCGGGTCTTTAGTGTCCCCGCGGTCCGGTCCTCGACCAAACCTCCACCCCCAGGAAGCGGCCCGTGACAGCTGACTAATACCCAGGTACCTGTTTTACTGCAAGGTATCAGGGGCACAGGGTGAAAGAAACTCTGCCCATTGTTTCTCGGCGGCGCCCGGAATCGAACCCGGGATCACAGGATCACAAGTCCAGTGTCCAGTGTGCTGTCCGCTCGGCCGACTGGCTCCCCGGTCGGAGGGGAGCCGGTGAACAGACGAATCAGGTTAAAGAATATCTGTCGATTTGCTATTGCATCAACTGAGATTCGATATGGGACCATTAGGATTATAACCAACGAACTCTCTCCGTTTAGACGGTAGGCCTCCAGTTTGTGTGTGTGTGTGTGTACTCACCTAATTGTACTCACCTAATTGTGCTTGCGGGGGTTGAGCTCTGGCTCTTTGGTCCCGCCTCTCAACCGTCAATCAACTGGTGTACAGATTCCTGAGCCTATTGGGCTCTATCATATCTACATTTGAAACTGTGTATGGAGTCAGCCTCGACCACATCACTTCCTAATGCATTCCATTTGCTAACTACTCTGACACTGAAAAAGTTCTTTCTAACGTCTCTGTGGCTCATTTGGGTACTCAGCTTCCACCTGTGTCCCCTTGTTCGCGTCCCGCCAGTGTTGAAAAGTTCATCCTTGTTTACCCGGTCGATTCCCCTGAGGATTTTGTAGGTTGTGATCATGTCCCCCCTTACTCTTCTGTCTTCCAGTGTCGTGAGGTGCATTTCCCGCAGCCTTTCCTGTGTGTGTGTGTGTGTGTGTGTGTGTGTGTGTGTGTGTGTGTGTGTGTGTGTGTTAGAGAGAAATAGATGTAGTAGATATAAAAAAATGGAAAAATACATATATTTGATAGGCGGGGTCCAAGAGCTAATAACTCGATTCTGCAGATACATATAGTAAATACAAGGAGAAAATAAATACACACACACACACACACATTAATTGATAATGGACTGTTTTGTGTGCGTATCCATGTGTACTATTGTCAAGACCGACAGACACGTGAAGCTATGTGTGTGTATGTGTACCTGTAATTGAACTGACATGTGTACGGTAATTATCTGTATGTGTCCATTTTAAAGGTACACATTAGTGAATGTGTATTTATGTAAATTGATTGACATATGTACGTGTGCGCGCGATTAGTGTTACTTTAATTTATATGGTTAACATTTATACGTTTGAATGACATAGTTTCCCATTATTGTCACATTTTTTGTTACATGTCTACTATTGTCAAGATGGACAGACACGTCCAGCTATGAGTGTTTATGTGTACCAGTAATTGAACTGACATGTCTACTGCAACTATCTGCGTGTGTCCATTTTAAAGGAATATATTAGTGAATGTTTATTTATGTAAATTGATTGGAATATGTATGTGGACGCTCGGTTAGTGTAACTGTAATTTATATGGTTAACTTTTGAATGACATAGTTTCCCCTCATTGTCACATTTTTTGTTACTATTTCGCTGTTCACTCTCACTCTCTCTGAATCCCGTGGACTAATTGTGCTCACGTGTGTTTGTGTAGGGAAGGGGGAACCATAGGCTTTTCACACAATAATTTGCAACTATTTGCTGAGAAAAGTTTCAAAAGATCATCTATGTTTATAATAAGTCTTCTTTTTCCTAACATACAAGTCAATCACACAGTACCTAACCTCAGTCAGAAACACTTTTCTTACTATATCTCGCAACGTCTTTTGCATATATATCCTATCTTAAATAATTAACAATTTTAATTCATAACTGCCAACCCCCCTCCCATCCAAAGCTTTCAAAGCCACCAAACATCATTCCTTTCCCTTAACCTCTCCCAAATTATCTTTTGCACCAATTCACAAACAAGGGGGCTTTATAGCTGAGTGGACGTCGCTCTCGACTCGTAATCGTAGCTCATTCGATCCCACGGTGATGGAACAAGCGGAAATCAGCAGAGTTTCTATCATTCTGATGACCCTGTTACCTAGCAGTAAATATGTACCTGGGCGTTAGACAGCTGTTACGGGCTGCTTCCTGGGTGTGTGTGTGTGGAATGGATTTTATTAGTTAGTAATAATTGATTGATTGACAGTTGAGAGGCGGGCCGAAAGAGTAGAGCTCAACCCTCGCAAGCATAACTAGGTGAACACAACTAGATAAATACTAACCAACCACGATCTCGACAATCCATTACACACACAACCCCCCCCCTCCCCCTCCCCCCCCCCCAAACTCCCGAAATCGTTCTACCTAAATCAATAAAAAATTAAAACAAATCAATTAATTCACCACAAATACTAACTATAAATAAAGGAACCAAATTTGAGACATACAGCGACTCCAGCGTGGTCTAGTCGGAAGAGAACGTGTTCTCATCTGGATAGATTGCGATCGAGTCTGTCGGAACGGGTGTGTAACTGCAGGGCACAAATATTTGTGTGTCCCCTCCTGTAGCTGCCTCTGTTTCGACAGGTTCCCTGGATAGCTGGAATTGACCTGGCCCTTGGAAAGTGGGGAAGGGGTGAAATCCGTTGGGCCCACGGATGGATACCTTGGATCCATGGACCTAGAGCAGGTCTAATCACCTGGGATTCGAACCCACGGTGGGAATAAGGGAGGAGATATGGGAAGGGGGGGGGGGGAAGGATGTTTCCCTGGAACCAAACCTCACATAAACCCGGACACTCACACACACACCCTCACCCGAACACTCACAGGGGCACTCACACTCACACACTCCCATAGACTGTGATAAGGGAGACCATCTGAGGGGACACAGATGGCCTCCTGGACCCACAGGTATAACCGGACACACACACACCCGGACACTCACAGAGACACTCACACACACTCGGCCGGACACTCATAGGGATATACACACTCACACACAGACACACATCCATAGACACAAACTGTGATAAGGGAGACCATCTGAGGGGACACAGATGGCCTCCTGGACACACAAGTATATATCAATATTTAATTTAATATTTATTTTTTAATTTTATTAAATAAGTAATCAAATTAATGTTTTTTAATAAATTATTATTTTATTAAATTATTAAATAATTATATTAATAAAACAAATTAAATTAAATTTAATAATTAAATATTTATTATTTAATTTACAAATATGACAGATTTTTTAAATATATATATATATATATATATATATATATATATATATATATATATATATATATATATATATATATATATATATATATATATATATATATATATATATTTATATACATACATGCGAACAAGCCTTATTGGTCCCCAGGACTATATGCAACTGAAAACTCACATGCCAGAAGTGACTCGAACCCATACTGCCAGGAGCAATGCAACTGGTATGTACAGGACGCCTTAATCCGCTTGTGTTAATTTTAAAGGAATATATTAGTGAATATTTATTTATGTAAATTGATATATATATATATATATATATATATATATATATATATATATATATATATATATATATATGTATATGTATATATATATATATATATATATATATATATATATATATATATATATATATATATATATATATATATATATATATATATATATATATATATATATATGGAGAATGTCTGTCTATGTAATGAGGCCACATGCTGGAGGCTGCAGCCATACACAGATTTATTTTAAAATTTATTTATTAATATATTATTAAGGCTATTTATTACTAAATTAATGTATTTGTAGAGGGAATGGTCAGGGGTAGGGAACGGGCATAGGTTGGTCAGTGTTGACTTTAGCTAAAGGATTTAGGAATAATTATTAATTATTCTTATCACTCCCCCCCCCCCCTACCAATTTAATTAAAGTTAATTGTAAAATAATGCTTGAGATGGCTGAAGACTTTTTCGTACTTAGAAAAAAACTAAATTAAACACATAAAGAAGTTTATTGGTCCTGATTTAAGTTAAAGGAAGAGGTGCAAAGGTGGTGGTGGGGGTGGGGGGGGAGGATACAGGATTTAGAGGTGGAATGAAGAGAGGGAACAGGAGGAGTGGTGCAGGTGAAACAGGGAGGAACAGGGGGTGCTGTACAGGTGATACAGGGATGGGGATGGGGGAACAGGGGGAGTGGTGCAGATGAAACAGGGATGAAGAGGGAGAAACAGGGGGGAGTGGTGCAGGTGAAACAGGGATGAAGAGGGAGAAACAGAGGGAGTGGTGCAGGTGAAACAGGGATGGGGATGAGGGAACAGGGGGAGTGGTGCAGGTGAAACAGGGATGGGGATGGGGGAACTGGGGGAGTGGTGCAGGTGAAACAGGGATGCAGAGGGAGAAACAGGGGGGAGTGGTGCAGGTGAAACAGGGATTAAAGGAAAATTTATATAAGTAGATAGATGGATGTTTACATTGATTGCTAAATATATACATTGACGGATAGACGGATGCATAGATGCATCCGTCTATCTGATGGATGGAAAGACATATGAGTAGATGGATGGATAGACAGAAGAGTTGATGGACGGATAAATGGAATATAAATGTATATAATGATAAATGGTTGGTTTATGGGAAGTTAGATTGATGGATTGACAGATATAAGTAGATAGATAGATGGATCCATTGATGGATTCATTTGTGCTTATCTCTTGAGGTTCTTCTTGAGATGATTTCGGGTCTTTAGTGTCCCTGCGGTCCGGTCCTCGACCAAACCTCCACCCCCAGGAAGCGGCCCGTGATAGCTGACTAACACCCAGGTACCTGTTTTACTGCAAGGTATCAGGGGCACAGGGTGAAAGAAACTCTGCCCATTGTTTCTCGGCGGCGCCCGGAATCGAACGCGGGACCACAGGATCACAAGTCCAGTGTCCAGTGTCCTGTCCGCTCGGCCGACTGGCTCCCCGGTCGGAGGGGAGCCGGTGAACAGGCGAATCAGGTTAAAGAATATCTGTCGATTTGCTATTGCATCAACTGAGATTCGATATGGGACCATTAGGATTATAACCAACGAACTCTCTCCGTTTAGACGGTAGGCCTCCAGTTTGTGTGTGTGTGTGTGTACTCACCTAATTGTACTCACCTAATTGTGCTTGCGGGGGTTGAGCTCTGGCTCTTTGGTCCCGCCTCTCAACCGTCAATCAACTGGTGTACAGATTCCTGAGCCTATTGGGCTCTATCATATCTACATTTGAAACTGTGTATGGAGTCAGCCTCGACCACATCACTTCCTAATGCATTCCATTTGCTAACTACTCTGACACTGAAAAAGTTCTTTCTAACGTCTCTGTGGCTCATTTGGGTACTCAGCTTCCACCTGTGTCCCCTTGTTCGCGTCCCGCCAGTGTTGAAAAGTTCATCCTTGTTTACCCGGTCGATTCCCCTGAGGATTTTGTAGGTTGTGATCATGTCCCCCCTTACTCTTCTGTCTTCCAGTGTCGTGAGGTGCATTTCCCGCAGCCTTTCCTGTGTGTGTGTGTGTGTGTGTGTGTGTGTGTGTGTGTGTGTGTGTGTGTGTGTGTGTGTGTGTGTGTGTGTGTGTGTGTGTGTGTGTGTGTGTGTGTGTGTGTGTGTGTGTGTGTGTGTGTGTGTTAGAGAGAAATAGATGTAGTAGATATAAAAAAATGGAAAAATACATATATTTGATAGGCGGGGTCCAAGAGCTAATAACTCGATTCTGCAGATACATATAGTAAATACAAGGAGAAAATAAATACACACACACACACACACATTAATTGATAATGGACTGTTTTGTGTGCGTATCCATGTGTACTATTGTCAAGACCGACAGACACGTGAAGCTATGTGTGTGTATGTGTACCTGTAATTGAACTGACATGTGTACGGTAATTATCTGTATGTGTCCATTTTAAAGGTACACATTAGTGAATGTGTATTTATGTAAATTGATTGACATATGTACGTGTGCGCGCGATTAGTGTTACTTTAATTTATATGGTTAACATTTATACGTTTGAATGACATAGTTTCCAATTATTGTCACATTTTTTGTTACATGTCTACTATTGTCAAGATGGACAGACACGTCCAGCTATGAGTGTTTATGTGTACCAGTAATTGAACTGACATGTCTACTGCAACTATCTGCGTGTGTCCATTTTAAAGGAATATATTAGTGAATGTTTATTTATGTAAATTGATTGGAATATGTATGTGGACGCTCGGTTAGTGTAACTGTAATTTATATGGTTAACTTTTGAATGACATAGTTTCCCCTCATTGTCACATTTTATGTTACTATTTCGCTGTTCACTCTCACTCTCTCTGAATCCCGTGGACTAATTGTGCTCACGTGTGTTTGTGTAGGGAAGGGGGAACCATAGGCTTTTCACACAATAATTTGCAACTATTTGCTGAGAAAAGTTTCAAAAGATCATCTATGTTTATAATAAGTCTTCTTTTTCCTAACATACAAGTCAATCACACAGTACCTAACCTCAGTCAGAAACACTTTTCTTACTATATCTCGCAACGTCTTTTGCATATATATCCTATCTTAAATAATTAACAATTTTAATTCATAACTGCCAACCCCCCTCCCATCCAAAGCTTTCAAAGCCACCAAACATCATTCCTTTCCCTTAACCTCTCCCAAATTATCTTTTGCACCAATTCACAAACAAGGGGGCTTTATAGCTGAGTGGACGTCGCTCTCGACTCGTAATCGTAGCTCATTCGATCCCACGGTGATGGAACAAGCGGAAATCAGCAGAGTTTCTATCATTCTGATGACCCTGTTACCTAGCAGTAAATATGTACCTGGGCGTTAGACAGCTGTTACGGGCTGCTTCCTGGGTGTGTGTGTGTGGAATGGATTTTATTAGTTAGTAATAATTGATTGATTGACAGTTGAGAGGCGGGCCGAAAGAGTAGAGCTCAACCCTCGCAAGCATAACTAGGTGAACACAACTAGATAAATACTAACCAACCACGATCTCGACAATCCATTACACACACAACCCCCCCCCCCCTCCCCCTCCCCCCCCCCCCAAACTCCCGAAATCGTTCTACCTAAATCAATAAAAAATTAAAACAAATCAATTAATTCACCACAAATACTAACTATAAATAAAGGAACCAAATTTGAGACATACAGCGACTCCAGCGTGGTCTAGTCGGAAGAGAACGTGTTCTCATCTGGATAGATTGCGATCGAGTCTGTCGGAACGGGTGTGTAACTGCAGGGCACAAATATTTGTGTGTCCCCTCCTGTAGCTGCCTCTGTTTCGACAGGTTCCCTGGATAGCTGGAATTGACCTGGCCCTTGGAAAGTGGGGAAGGGGTGAAATCCGTTGGGCCCACGGATGGATACCTTGGATCCATGGACCTAGAGCAGGTCTAATCACCTGGGATTCGAACCCACGGTGGGAATAAGGGAGGAGATATGGGAAGGGGGGGGGGGGGAAGGATGTTTCCCTGGAACCAAACCTCACATAAACCCGGACACTCACACACACACCCTCACCCGAACACTCACAGGGGCACTCACACTCACACACTCCCATAGACTGTGATAAGGGAGACCATCTGAGGGGACACAGATGGCCTCCTGGACCCACAGGTATAACCGGACACACACACACCCGGACACTCACAGAGACACTCACACACACTCGGCCGGACACTCATAGGGATATACACACTCACACACAGACACACATCCATAGACACAAACTGTGATAAGGGAGACCATCTGAGGGGACACAGATGGCCTCCTGGACACACAAGTATATATCAATATTTAATTTAATATTTATTTTTTAATTTTATTAAATAAGTAATCAAATTAATGTTTTTTAATAAATTATTATTTTATTAAATTATTAAATAATTATATTAATAAAACAAATTAAATTAAATTTAATAATTAAATATTTATTATTTAATTTACAAATATGACAGATTTTTTAAATATATATATATATATATATATATATATATATATATATATATATATATATATATATATATATATATATATATATATATATGTCGTACCTAGTAGCCAGAACGCACTTCTCAGCCTACTATGCAAGGCCCGATTTGCCTAATAAGCCAAGTTTTCATGAATTAATTGTTTTTCGACTACCTAACCTACCTAACCTAACCAAACCTAACTTTTTCGGCTACCTAACCAAACCTAACCTATAAAGATAGGTTAGGTTAGGTTAGGTAGGGTTGGTTAGGTTCGGTCATATATCTACGTTAATTTTAACTCCAATAAAAAAAAATTGACCTCATACATAATGAAATGGGTAGCTTTATCATTTCATAAGAAAAAAATTAGAAAAAATATATTAATTCAGGAAAACTTGGCTTATTAGGCAAATCGGGCCTTGAATAGTTGGCCAAAAAGTGAGTTCTGGCTACTAGGTACGACATATATATATATATATATATATATATATATATATATATATATATATATATATATATTTATATACATACATGCGAACAAGCCTTATTGGTCCCCAGGACTATATGCAACTGAAAACTCACATGCCAGAAGTGACTCGAACCCATACTGCCAGGAGCAATGCAACTGGTATGTACAGGACGCCTTAATCCGCTTGTGTTAATTTTAAAGGAATATATTAGTGAATATTTATTTATGTAAATTGATATATATATATATATATATATATATATATATATATATATATGTATATGTATATATATATATATATATATATATATGTATATGTATATATATATATATATATATATATATATATATATATATATATATATATATATATATATATATATATATGGAGAATGTCTGTCTATGTAATGAGGCCACATGCTGGAGGCTGCAGCCATACACAGATTTATTTTAAAATTTATTTATTAATATATTATTAAGGCTATTTATTACTAAATTAATGTATTTGTAGAGGGAATGGTCAGGGGTAGGGAACGGGCATAGGTTGGTCAGTGTTGACTTTAGCTAAAGGATTTAGGAATAATTATTAATTATTCTTATCACTCCCCCCCCCCCCTACCAATTTAATTAAAGTTAATTGTAAAATAATGCTTGAGATGGCTGAAGACTTTTTCGTACTTAGAAAAAAACTAAATTAAACACATAAAGAAGTTTATTGGTCCTGATTTAAGTTAAAGGAAGAGGTGCAAAGGTGGTGGTGGGGGTGGGGGGGAGGATACAGGATTTAGAGGTGGAATGAAGAGAGGGAACAGGAGGAGTGGTGCAGGTGAAACAGGGAGGAACAGGGGGTGCTGTACAGGTGATACAGGGATGGGGATGGGGGAACAGGGGGAGTGGTGCAGATGAAACAGGGATGAAGAGGGAGAAACAGGGGGGAGTGGTGCAGGTGAAACAGGGATGAAGAGGGAGAAACAGAGGGAGTGGTGCAGGTGAAACAGGGATGGGGATGAGGGAACAGGGGGAGTGGTGCAGGTGAAACAGGGATGGGGATGGGGGAACTGGGGGAGTGGTGCAGGTGAAACAGGGATGCAGAGGGAGAAACAGGGGGGAGTGGTGCAGGTGAAACAGGGATTAAAGGAAAATTTATATAAGTAGATAGATGGATGTTTACATTGATTGCTAAATATATACATTGACGGATAGACGGATGCATAGATGCATCCGTCTATCTGATGGATGGAAAGACATATGAGTAGATGGATGGATAGACAGAAGAGTTGATGGACGGATAAATGGAATATAAATGTATATAATGATAAATGGTTGGTTTATGGGAAGTTAGATTGATGGATTGACAGATATAAGTAGATAGATAGATGGATCCATTGATGGATTCATTTGTGCTTATCTCTTGAGGTTCTTCTTGAGATGATTTCGGGTCTTTAGTGTCCCTGCGGTCCGGTCCTCGACCAAACCTCCACCCCCAGGAAGCGGCCCGTGATAGCTGACTAACACCCAGGTACCTGTTTTACTGCAAGGTATCAGGGGCACAGGGTGAAAGAAACTCTGCCCATTGTTTCTCGGCGGCGCCCGGAATCGAACCCGGGACCACAGGATCACAAGTCCAGTGTCCAGTGTCCTGTCCGCTCGGCCGACTGGCTCCCCGGTCGGAGGGGAGCCGGTGAACAGGCGAATCAGGTTAAAGAATATCTGTCGATTTGCTATTGCATCAACTGAGATTCGATATGGGACCATTAGGATTATAACCAACGAACTCTCTCCGTTTAGACGGTAGGCCTCCAGTTTGTGTGTGTGTGTGTGTACTCACCTAATTGTACTCACCTAATTGTGCTTGCGGGGGTTGAGCTCTGGCTCTTTGGTCCCGCCTCTCAACCGTCAATCAACTGGTGTACAGATTCCTGAGCCTATTGGGCTCTATCATATCTACATTTGAAACTGTGTATGGAGTCAGCCTCGACCACATCACTTCCTAATGCATTCCATTTGCTAACTACTCTGACACTGAAAAAGTTCTTTCTAACGTCTCTGTGGCTCATTTGGGTACTCAGCTTCCACCTGTGTCCCCTTGTTCGCGTCCCGCCAGTGTTGAAAAGTTCATCCTTGTTTACCCGGTCGATTCCCCTGAGGATTTTGTAGGTTGTGATCATGTCCCCCCTTACTCTTCTGTCTTCCAGTGTCGTGAGGTGCATTTCCCGCAGCCTTTCCTGTGTGTGTGTGTGTGTGTGTGTGTGTGTGTGTGTGTGTGTGTGTGTGTGTGTGTGTGTGTGTGTGTGTGTGTGTGTGTGTGTGTGTGTGTGTGTGTGTGTGTGTGTGTGTGTGTGTGTGTGTGTGTGTGTGTGTGTGTGTGTGTGTGTGTTAGAGAGAAATAGATGTAGTAGATATAAAAAAATGGAAAAATACATATATTTGATAGGCGGGGTCCAAGAGCTAATAACTCGATTCTGCAGATACATATAGTAAATACAAGGAGAAAATAAATACACACACACACACACACATTAATTGATAATGGACTGTTTTGTGTGTGTATCCATGTGTACTATTGTCAAGACCGACAGACACGTGAAGCTATGTGTGTGTATGTGTACCTGTAATTGAACTGACATGTGTACGGTAATTATCTGTATGTGTCCATTTTAAAGGTACACATTAGTGAATGTGTATTTATGTAAATTGATTGACATATGTACGTGTGCGCGCGATTAGTGTTACTTTAATTTATATGGTTAACATTTATACGTTTGAATGACATAGTTTCCAATTATTGTCACATTTTTTGTTACATGTCTACTATTGTCAAGATGGACAGACACGTCCAGCTATGAGTGTTTATGTGTACCAGTAATTGAACTGACATGTCTACTGCAACTATCTGCGTGTGTCCATTTTAAAGGAATATATTAGTGAATGTTTATTTATGTAAATTGATTGGAATATGTATGTGGACGCTCGGTTAGTGTAACTGTAATTTATATGGTTAACTTTTGAATGACATAGTTTCCCCTCATTGTCACATTTTATGTTACTATTTCGCTGTTCACTCTCACTCTCTCTGAATCCCGTGGACTAATTGTGCTCACGTGTGTTTGTGTAGGGAAGGGGGAACCATAGGCTTTTCACACAATAATTTGCAACTATTTGCTGAGAAAAGTTTCAAAAGATCATCTATGTTTATAATAAGTCTTCTTTTTCCTAACATACAAGTCAATCACACAGTACCTAACCTCAGTCAGAAACACTTTTCTTACTATATCTCGCAACGTCTTTTGCATATATATCCTATCTTAAATAATTAACAATTTTAATTCATAACTGCCAACCCCCCTCCCATCCAAAGCTTTCAAAGCCACCAAACATCATTCCTTTCCCTTAACCTCTCCCAAATTATCTTTTGCACCAATTCACAAACAAGGGGGCTTTATAGCTGAGTGGACGTCGCTCTCGACTCGTAATCGTAGCTCATTCGATCCCACGGTGATGGAACAAGCGGAAATCAGCAGAGTTTCTATCATTCTGATGACCCTGTTACCTAGCAGTAAATATGTACCTGGGCGTTAGACAGCTGTTACGGGCTGCTTCCTGGGTGTGTGTGTGTGGAATGGATTTTATTAGTTAGTAATAATTGATTGATTGACAGTTGAGAGGCGGGCCGAAAGAGTAGAGCTCAACCCTCGCAAGCATAACTAGGTGAACACAACTAGATAAATACTAACCAACCACGATCTCGACAATCCATTACACACACAACCCCCCCCCCCCCCTCCCCCCCCCCCCCCCCCCCAAACTCCCGAAATCGTTCTACCTAAATCAATAAAAAATTAAAACAAATCAATTAATTCACCACAAATACTAACTATAAATAAAGGAACCAAATTTGAGACATACAGCGACTCCAGCGTGGTCTAGTCGGAAGAGAACGTGTTCTCATCTGGATAGATTGCGATCGAGTCTGTCGGAACGGGTGTGTAACTGCAGGGCACAAATATTTGTGTGTCCCCTCCTGTAGCTGCCTCTGTTTCGACAGGTTCCCTGGATAGCTGGAATTGACCTGGCCCTTGGAAAGTGGGGAAGGGGTGAAATCCGTTGGGCCCACGGATGGATACCTTGGATCCATGGACCTAGAGCAGGTCTAATCACCTGGGATTCGAACCCACGGTGGGAATAAGGGAGGAGATATGGGAAGGGGGGGGGGGGAAGGATGTTTCCCTGGAACCAAACCTCACATAAACCCGGACACTCACACACACACCCTCACCCGAACACTCACAGGGGCACTCACACTCACACACTCCCATAGACTGTGATAAGGGAGACCATCTGAGGGGACACAGATGGCCTCCTGGACCCACAGGTATAACCGGACACACACACACCCGGACACTCACAGAGACACTCACACACACTCGGCCGGACACTCATAGGGATATACACACTCACACACAGACACACATCCATAGACACAAACTGTGATAAGGGAGACCATCTGAGGGGACACAGATGGCCTCCTGGACACACAAGTATATATCAATATTTAATTTAATATTTATTTTTTAATTTTATTAAATAAGTAATCAAATTAATGTTTTTTAATAAATTATTATTTTATTAAATTATTAAATAATTATATTAATAAAACAAATTAAATTAAATTTAATAATTAAATATTTATTATTTAATTTACAAATATGACAGATTTTTTAAATATATATATATATATATATATATATATATATATATATATATATATATATATATATATATATATATATATATATATATATGTCGTACCTAGTAGCCAGAACGCACTTCTCAGCCTACTATGCAAGGCCCGATTTGCCTAATAAGCCAAGTTTTCATGAATTAATTGTTTTTCGACTACCTAACCTACCTAACCTAACCAAACCTAACTTTTTCGGCTACCTAACCAAACCTAACCTATAAAGATAGGTTAGGTTAGGTTAGGTAGGGTTGGTTAGGTTCGGTCATATATCTACGTTAATTTTAACTCCAATAAAAAAAAATTGACCTCATACATAATGAAATGGGTAGCTTTATCATTTCATAAGAAAAAAATTAGAAAAAATATATTAATTCAGGAAAACTTGGCTTATTAGGCAAATCGGGCCTTGAATAGTTGGCCAAAAAGTGAGTTCTGGCTACTAGGTACGACATATATATATATATATATATATATATATATATATATATATATATATATATTTATATACATACATGCGAACAAGCCTTATTGGTCCCCAGGACTATATGCAACTGAAAACTCACATGCCAGAAGTGACTCGAACCCATACTGCCAGGAGCAATGCAACTGGTATGTACAGGACGCCTTAATCCGCTTGTGTTAATTTTAAAGGAATATATTAGTGAATATTTATTTATGTAAATTGATATATATATATATATATATATATATATATATATATATGTATATGTATATATATATATATATATATATATATATGTATATGTATATATATATATATATATATATATATATATATATATATATATATATATATATATATATATATATATGGAGAATGTCTGTCTATGTAATGAGGCCACATGCTGGAGGCTGCAGCCATACACAGATTTATTTTAAAATTTATTTATTAATATATTATTAAGGCTATTTATTACTAAATTAATGTATTTGTAGAGGGAATGGTCAGGGGTAGGGAACGGGCATAGGTTGGTCAGTGTTGACTTTAGCTAAAGGATTTAGGAATAATTATTAATTATTCTTATCACTCCCCCCCCCCCCTACCAATTTAATTAAAGTTAATTGTAAAATAATGCTTGAGATGGCTGAAGACTTTTTCGTACTTAGAAAAAAACTAAATTAAACACATAAAGAAGTTTATTGGTCCTGATTTAAGTTAAAGGAAGAGGTGCAAAGGTGGTGGTGGGGGTGGGGGGGAGGATACAGGATTTAGAGGTGGAATGAAGAGAGGGAACAGGAGGAGTGGTGCAGGTGAAACAGGGAGGAACAGGGGGTGCTGTACAGGTGATACAGGGATGGGGATGGGGGAACAGGGGGAGTGGTGCAGATGAAACAGGGATGAAGAGGGAGAAACAGGGGGGAGTGGTGCAGGTGAAACAGGGATGAAGAGGGAGAAACAGAGGGAGTGGTGCAGGTGAAACAGGGATGGGGATGAGGGAACAGGGGGAGTGGTGCAGGTGAAACAGGGATGGGGATGGGGGAACTGGGGGAGTGGTGCAGGTGAAACAGGGATGCAGAGGGAGAAACAGGGGGGAGTGGTGCAGGTGAAACAGGGATTAAAGGAAAATTTATATAAGTAGATAGATGGATGTTTACATTGATTGCTAAATATATACATTGACGGATAGACGGATGCATAGATGCATCCGTCTATCTGATGGATGGAAAGACATATGAGTAGATGGATGGATAGACAGAAGAGTTGATGGACGGATAAATGGAATATAAATGTATATAATGATAAATGGTTGGTTTATGGGAAGTTAGATTGATGGATTGACAGATATAAGTAGATAGATAGATGGATCCATTGATGGATTCATTTGTGCTTATCTCTTGAGGTTCTTCTTGAGATGATTTCGGGTCTTTAGTGTCCCTGCGGTCCGGTCCTCGACCAAACCTCCACCCCCAGGAAGCGGCCCGTGATAGCTGACTAACACCCAGGTACCTGTTTTACTGCAAGGTATCAGGGGCACAGGGTGAAAGAAACTCTGCCCATTGTTTCTCGGCGGCGCCCGGAATCGAACCCGGGACCACAGGATCACAAGTCCAGTGTCCAGTGTCCTGTCCGCTCGGCCGACTGGCTCCCCGGTCGGAGGGGAGCCGGTGAACAGGCGAATCAGGTTAAAGAATATCTGTCGATTTGCTATTGCATCAACTGAGATTCGATATGGGACCATTAGGATTATAACCAACGAACTCTCTCCGTTTAGACGGTAGGCCTCCAGTTTGTGTGTGTGTGTGTGTACTCACCTAATTGTACTCACCTAATTGTGCTTGCGGGGGTTGAGCTCTGGCTCTTTGGTCCCGCCTCTCAACCGTCAATCAACTGGTGTACAGATTCCTGAGCCTATTGGGCTCTATCATATCTACATTTGAAACTGTGTATGGAGTCAGCCTCGACCACATCACTTCCTAATGCATTCCATTTGCTAACTACTCTGACACTGAAAAAGTTCTTTCTAACGTCTCTGTGGCTCATTTGGGTACTCAGCTTCCACCTGTGTCCCCTTGTTCGCGTCCCGCCAGTGTTGAAAAGTTCATCCTTGTTTACCCGGTCGATTCCCCTGAGGATTTTGTAGGTTGTGATCATGTCCCCCCTTACTCTTCTGTCTTCCAGTGTCGTGAGGTGCATTTCCCGCAGCCTTTCCTGTGTGTGTGTGTGTGTGTGTGTGTGTGTGTGTGTGTGTGTGTGTGTGTGTGTGTGTGTGTGTGTGTGTGTGTGTGTGTGTGTGTGTGTGTGTGTGTGTGTGTGTGTGTGTGTGTGTGTGTGTGTGTGTGTGTGTGTGTGTGTGTGTTAGAGAGAAATAGATGTAGTAGATATAAAAAAATGGAAAAATACATATATTTGATAGGCGGGGTCCAAGAGCTAATAACTCGATTCTGCAGATACATATAGTAAATACAAGGAGAAAATAAATACACACACACACACACACATTAATTGATAATGGACTGTTTTGTGTGTGTATCCATGTGTACTATTGTCAAGACCGACAGACACGTGAAGCTATGTGTGTGTATGTGTACCTGTAATTGAACTGACATGTGTACGGTAATTATCTGTATGTGTCCATTTTAAAGGTACACATTAGTGAATGTGTATTTATGTAAATTGATTGACATATGTACGTGTGCGCGCGATTAGTGTTACTTTAATTTATATGGTTAACATTTATACGTTTGAATGACATAGTTTCCAATTATTGTCACATTTTTTGTTACATGTCTACTATTGTCAAGATGGACAGACACGTCCAGCTATGAGTGTTTATGTGTACCAGTAATTGAACTGACATGTCTACTGCAACTATCTGCGTGTGTCCATTTTAAAGGAATATATTAGTGAATGTTTATTTATGTAAATTGATTGGAATATGTATGTGGACGCTCGGTTAGTGTAACTGTAATTTATATGGTTAACTTTTGAATGACATAGTTTCCCCTCATTGTCACATTTTATGTTACTATTTCGCTGTTCACTCTCACTCTCTCTGAATCCCGTGGACTAATTGTGCTCACGTGTGTTTGTGTAGGGAAGGGGGAACCATAGGCTTTTCACACAATAATTTGCAACTATTTGCTGAGAAAAGTTTCAAAAGATCATCTATGTTTATAATAAGTCTTCTTTTTCCTAACATACAAGTCAATCACACAGTACCTAACCTCAGTCAGAAACACTTTTCTTACTATATCTCGCAACGTCTTTTGCATATATATCCTATCTTAAATAATTAACAATTTTAATTCATAACTGCCAACCCCCCTCCCATCCAAAGCTTTCAAAGCCACCAAACATCATTCCTTTCCCTTAACCTCTCCCAAATTATCTTTTGCACCAATTCACAAACAAGGGGGCTTTATAGCTGAGTGGACGTCGCTCTCGACTCGTAATCGTAGCTCATTCGATCCCACGGTGATGGAACAAGCGGAAATCAGCAGAGTTTCTATCATTCTGATGACCCTGTTACCTAGCAGTAAATATGTACCTGGGCGTTAGACAGCTGTTACGGGCTGCTTCCTGGGTGTGAGTGTGTGGAATGGATTTTATTAGTTAGTAATAATTGATTGATTGACAGTTGAGAGGCGGGCCGAAAGAGTAGAGCTCAACCCTCGCAAGCATAACTAGGTGAACACAACTAGATAAATACTAACCAACCACGATCTCGACAATCCATTACACACACAACCCCCCCCCTCCCCCTCCCCCCCCCAAACTCCCGAAATCGTTCTACCTAAATCAATAAAAAATTAAAACAAATCAATTAATTCACCACAAATACTAACTATAAATAAAGGAACCAAATTTGAGACATACAGCGACTCCAGCGTGGTCTAGTCGGAAGAGAACGTGTTCTCATCTGGATAGATTGCGATCGAGTCTGTCGGAACGGGTGTGTAACTGCAGGGCACAAATATTTGTGTGTCCCCTCCTGTAGCTGCCTCTGTTTCGACAGGTTCCCTGGATAGCTGGAATTGACCTGGCCCTTGGAAAGTGGGGAAGGGGTGAAATCCGTTGGGCCCACGGATGGATACCTTGGATCCATGGACCTAGAGCAGGTCTAATCACCTGGGATTCGAACCCACGGTGGGAATAAGGGAGGAGATATGGGAAGGGGGGGGGGGAAGGATGTTTCCCTGGAACCAAACCTCACATAAACCCGGACACTCACACACACACCCTCACCCGAACACTCACAGGGGCACTCACACTCACACACTCCCATAGACTGTGATAAGGGAGACCATCTGAGGGGACACAGATGGCCTCCTGGACCCACAGGTATAACCGGACACACACACACCCGGACACTCACAGAGACACTCACACACACTCGGCCGGACACTCATAGGGATATACACACTCACACACAGACACACATCCATAGACACAAACTGTGATAAGGGAGACCATCTGAGGGGACACAGATGGCCTCCTGGACACACAAGTATATATCAATATTTAATTTAATATTTATTTTTTAATTTTATTAAATAAGTAATCAAATTAATGTTTTTTAATAAATTATTATTTTATTAAATTATTAAATAATTATATTATTAAAACAAATTAAATTAAATTTAATAATTAAATATTTATTATTTAATTTATATGACAGATTTTTTAAATATATATATATATATATATATATATATATATATATATATATATATATATATATATATATATATATATATATATATATATTTATATACATACATGCGAACAAGCCTTATTGGTCCCCAGGACTATATGCAACTGAAAACTCACATGCCAGAAGTGACTCGAACCCATACTGCCAGGAGCAATGCAACTGGTATGTACAGGACGCCTTAATCCGCTTGTGTCAATTTTAAAGGAATATATTAGTGAATATTTATTTATGTAAATTGATATATATATATATATATATATATATATATATATATATATATATATATATATATATATATATATATATATATGTATATGTATATATATATATATATATATATATATATATATATATATATATATATATATATATATATATATATATATATATATATATATATATATATATATATATATATATATATATATATATATATATATATATATATATATATATATATATATATATATATGAATGAAAACTCACACCCCAGAAGTGACTCGAACCCATACTCCCAGAAGCAACGCAACTGGTAACTACAGGGCGCCTTAATCCGCTTGACCATCACGGCCGTCAAAAGGAAGTGATAGCCGAGGCTATTTGAGCCACTTCCCCGACGGCAACTCGGATGGTAATCTTGGGCATAGCATTTCACCAAATCACCTCATTCTTTGGGGCACACGTGAGGAACACAAATGCGAACAAGCCTGAATGGTCCCCAGAACTATTAAGCGGATTAAGGCGCCCTGTAGTTACCAGTTGCGTTGCTTCTGGGAGTATGGGTTCGAGTCACTTCTGGGGTGTGAGTTTTCATTCGCATATAGTCCTGGGGACCATTCAGGCTTGTTCGCATTTGTGTTCCTCACGTGTGCCCCAAAGAATGAGGTGATTTGGTGAAATGCTATGCCCAAGATTACCATCCGAGTTGCCGTCGGGGAAGTGGCTCAAATAGCCTCGGCTATCACTTCCTTTTGACGGCCGTGATGGTCAAGCGGATTAAGGCGCCCTGTAGTTACCAGTTGCGTTGCTTCTGGGAGTATGGGTTCGAGTCACTTCTGGGGTGTGAGTTTTCATTCGCATATAGTCCTGGGGACCATTCAGGCTTGTTCGCATTTGTGTTCCTCACGTGTGCCCCAAAGAATGAGGTGATTTGGTGAAATGCTATGCCCAAGATTACCATCCGAGTTGCCGTCGGGGAAGTGGCTCAAATAGCCTCGGCTATCACTTCCTTTTGACGGCCGTGATGGTCAAGCGGATTAAGGCGCCCTGTAGTTACCAGTTGCGTTGCTTCTGGGAGTATGGGTTCGAGTCACTTCTGGGGTGTGAGTTTTCATTCGCATATAGTCCTGGGGACCATTCAGGCTTGTTCGCATATATATATATATATGGAGAATGTCTGTCTATGTAATGAGGCCACATGCTGGAGGCTGCAGCCATACACAGATTTATTTTAAAATTTATTTATTAATATATTATTAAGGCTATTTATTACTAAATTAATGTATTTGTAGAGGGAATGGTCAGGGGTAGGGAACGGGCATAGGTTGGTCAGTGTTGACTTTAGCTAAAGGATTTAGGAATAATTATTAATTATTCTTATCACTCCCCCCCCCCCTACCAATTTAATTAAAGTTAATTGTAAAATAATGCTTGAGATGGCTGAAGACTTTTTCGTACTTATAAAAAAACTAAATTAAACACATAAAGAAGTTTATTGGTCCTGATTTAAGTTAAAGGAAGAGGTGCAAAGGTGGTGGTGGGGGTGGGGGGGGAGGATACAGGATTTAGAGGTGGAATGAAGAGAGGGAACAGGAGGAGTGGTGCAGGTGAAACAGGGAGGAACAGGGGGTGCTGTACAGGTGATACAGGGATGGGGATGGGGGAACAGGGGGAGTGGTGCAGATGAAACAGGGATGAAGAGGGAGAAACAGGGGGGAGTGGTGCAGGTGAAACAGGGATGAAGAGGGAGAAACAGAGGGAGTGGTGCAGGTGAAACAGGGATGGGGATGAGGGAACAGGGGGAGTGGTGCAGGTGAAACAGGGATGGGGATGGGGGAACAGGGGGAGTGGTGCAGGTGAAACAGGGATGCAGAGGGAGAAACAGGGGGGAGTGGTGCAGGTGAAACAGGGATTAAAGGAAAATTTATATAAGTAGATAGATGGATGTTTACATTGATTGCTAAATATATACATTGACGGATAGACGGATGCATAGATGCATCCGTCTATCTGATGGATGGAAAGACATATGAGTAGATGGATGGATAGACAGAAGAGTTGATGGACGGATAAATGGAATATAAATGTATATAATGATAAATGGTTGGTTTATGGGAAGTTAGATTGATGGATTGACAGATATAAGTAGATAGATAGATGGATCCATTGATGGATTCATTTGTGCTTATCTCTTGAGGTTCTTCTTGAGATGATTTCGGGTCTTTAGTGTCCCTGCGGTCCGGTCCTCGACCAAACCTCCACCCCCAGGAAGCGGCCCGTGATAGCTGACTAACACCCAGGTACCTGTTTTACTGCAAGGTATCAGGGGCACAGGGTGAAAGAAACTCTGCCCATTGTTTCTCGGCGGCGCCCGGAATCGAACCCGGGACCACAGGATCACAAGTCCAGTGTCCTGTGTCCTGTCCGCTCGGCCGACTGGCTCCCCGGTCGGAGGGGAGCCGGTGAACAGGCGAATCAGGTTAAAGAATATCTGTCGATTTGCTATTGCATCAACTGAGATTCGATATGGGACCATTAGGATTATAACCAACGAACTCTCTCCGTTTAGACGGTAGGCCTCCAGTTTGTGTGTGTGTGTGTGTACTCACCTAATTGTACTCACCTAATTGTGCTTGCGGGGGTTGAG